>NC_056737.1:1313565952-1313803452 GCF_019279795.1 Protopterus annectens | reverse complement strand
CTGCCACCAGTCACTTCTTATCAGCTACTTCAAGGCACTTAGCAAAGGGTCTATATTATGTGATCGAAAACATGGTCATCAAAGACATTTTCACTGACACATAAACAGCAAAGACACCAATCACCGAATAGCCATTTCAGTGAATTTGTTCCCAGGAGAAAAATTGTTTGGCCAAAGAAAAACAAAACAAACCTTTAAACCCTACAACTAAATATGTCAACTCTGAGATCACATTACTGTGAGGAAAAGAGCAAATCCTCGATGATGGCCAAATGTTTTTTTCCTCTGGGAAAAGAATTCGCTGAAGTGGCTTTTTATAGATTAGTGTGTTCACTGTTTATGTGTTGATAAAAACGTGTTCAATGAACACATTTTTCGATCACATAATATAGACCCTAGACCCCTTAGCAAAAGGTGTCCAATCATACTGTGTAATGTTATTATTAATCCAAATGGTAGTTTGACCAAGAGCAAGGGTTTTAGGATTGGCCTGCACACTGTCACCAAATATATATTCAAGTACTTTAAGAGCTTAAATATGTCTCACAAATATCAGCCACAAAGATAGATTTAAATATATTTAATAATAAATAATAAAAGAACAAGAAAATATTCAGCAAATCATTACAGTAACTTCAGAGTTCAAAATCCCAGGAAATATATAAAACAACATTGCAGGACAGTCTCAAATAAATACAGATAATATCTAAAGTAATCTTTACTATAGTCCTTACTGAATTTAAAAGAAATTACTGTACCCTAGATAACTTACTTACAGAGCCAGGCAAGACAGATGTTTTTCCCTATTCATGCTGCCAGGTCAAAGACAAAATACAAAATGCACTGTCTCTTTCTCAAAGAGTTCTTAAATTAATATCTCAAATATTGCTTTTGGATACTTGCAGGATAAAATCACTTTTGTTATCTGACTATCCCAGGTGAAACCCCCATTGCTAGAAACTGCCAGCATTTAGCATCTCCCTGTAAAAAATATATAGCTCTCAGATCTTTGCAGCTGCTAGAAGACATATAAAAATAAAACACTTACAAAACAATGCAGAAGGCTCCCTAGTTTTTGACATCCTGTCTCCTTAATGCATTGAAACCATCTTTTATGGTGCAGCTATAAAACAATTTAATTTCAACTATTTTCTTGAAGTTTTGTAAGTTAACCCCATTTGTTATGGTTTCCACTGTTAAAACATATACATTTACACAGTTACAATAGTTTATACACATTTATGTTCTTTTCCAGTAGGGTACAGTGTGGATATATCTTTAAGCTCAGTTCTGTACAAACCCTTTTCACACACACTTCTGTACCAGCCATTTGATATACACATGACATACAGTTCTAATACAGTTGCAACACAAGCATATGAATCATGTTGTCATTCACAACTGACATATAATCATTTACAAAATTCCAGACAGCTGTGCTGGCAGTATCTCCCTCTGTCACACTTCTATATAAATCATATTAATATTCACAACTGACATATAATCATTTACAAAATTCCAGACAACTGTGCTGGCAGTACCTCCCTCTGTTACACTTCTATATAAATCATATTAATATTCACAAATGGCATATAATTATTTACAAAATTCCAGATAGCTGGGCTATTGTTCTAAATGACTATAAAGCATATTTTAAAATATCTTTTAGCAAAACATTAACGATGGCAGACACTATACTGTTTGGAATTCCTTGTCTAAGCTCTGTATTTCACTGCCAAAATCTTCATGGCAGTGGCACCTCAGTTTATCAAGTGCATGTATTGATCATCAGTCCGGGAGATGCCAATGGCCCCAGTATGAACCTTAGCATGCTTGTATCAGGCATTTATCTTTATAAAATGAGCCACACAAGGTACCAGGAGCCATTCCCTGAATTGGCTCTGTAGGAGAAAGTGCATTATTTTGCTTATTTTTTCACATCAGGTAGGCAGTCTCTATGAGGCACAAGTACAAGCAGCCATTAAACATTTTTTCATAAAATAGTTACATTTTCACAAGAGCCAAATGTCCACCTGTGATTCACACTTGATGAATTCTGAATTGTCACCACCACAGTGAAATGCCATTGTGAAGCACAATATGCAGACATGCATGCAGGCTACCTGTGCTTCTTGCTGCTCTTGTACTTCAATAGTGATTTATCCAATATCTGTAATACAGCTGGAGACTCACTATACTCATCCTATGTCACCAGACAGCAGAACTCCTTATCTATCCCACTAAAATAGGACAACTGTGCACCTAGCTTTAAGCACAACCTAAAAGAGCACCTAAACTCTTTATGGCTATGTTCTTGTTCACACCCTTTTTAACTATTGTTCTCTCTCAGATCTCAGACTGTCACCAAGCCCTAACTCTCCAGCTCTCCTACCTTATCTTTAAATGTAAATAAATCCTGTATATATTTATAACTGTATACCTCTTTTTATCAGTCTTATGTAAATGAAATGTGTATATTGCTGTATACGTAAATGCAAGCTATTTATTATTGTACAGCACTCCTTCAAAAATCAAATTGCATTAACCTGTGTCTTGATTGCATTACCCGCGGGATAAATCTAAAAACCCATTTCTACTGTTGAGAAGCTGATTCTTTTTTTTTTCTCTTTTTTATTTATTTATTTATTTTTGTAAATTCTTTGTAATGTTTGTAAATCTAGTGGAGCTTTTCTCAATGGGCCTCTACTAAAGATGAGCATGCGTGTCCAGTCAGACCATCCTGGTAAACAAAAGGGAATAAATAAATAAATGGACATTTATGGAACCTGTGCCTTCTGTAGGCACACTATGAAAACTGCTCTGTAATTGTGGCTTTAGGACCCATGATGCCATTCTCAACACAAAACCATGCACCTAAAAAACACCACTATTGGAAGCAAGCGAGCAATAAAAATTAAGTTTCTGGCAGCAGAAAAGTAAACTTTAAACAGGAGACAGCCCAAAGAAGGTACACAGCATTCTCAAAGACTGTGAAGAGAAGTGAATATAGCCAGCTTTAGCTAGGAGATAGGTAGCTATATATCGACGTGGTATGTGTAAGAAAGAAGTGCAAAATATTAGAAATAATTGTGCATTAATTTCTTGTTTATCCTACACTGGGCAAGTGTGTGTGTGTGTGTGTGTGTGTGTGTGTGTGTGTGTGTGTGTGTGTGTGTGTGTGTGTGTGTGTGTGTGTGTGTGTGCACTAAGGGAATACCTAAAGTGGGTTTCCATAAATGAATAACTGGGATGGTATTACAGTAGCCCTCACACACCTGTGGTACCTACGTGCCTCCACAACACAGAGTCTATAAAAGTCACCCTTCACTTGAATATAACATGAAGGCCTATTGGCAGCTACCCTACCTACAAAATTGAATGAATTTCTCGAGTAAATCAATGGCAGTACATCTTTCCTAAAGTTTACCCATACATTTGATCATGATTCAATGGCCTATTTGGATGTATTGGTAACGAAGGATTATTCGAGAAATTGTTTTTGTTCCAACATCTACCATAAAAAAACTTTTTCCAGCTCTTACCTCCATTTCGATAGTTGGCATAGCTGGCATCCACAATTTCAAAAGTGGGTTGTGGTCAAGGGGCAGTTGGTCAGACTTGCTCATATGATTTCTGATGATGCCACCTTCACTGTTGAAATAGACAAATTGATTGGCATGTTCAGTAAAAGAGATTATCCACTTGAGTTATTGGACAGTATTCAGGAAGAAGTCCAGGGTAAGAGGAGATTTTTAATATTGCACTTCTAAAAGTAGAAAGTTGACAGAATAAATAGGTTGTACATTAGCATGAACTTTCTGCACAGCATGACGTTTGAAACTCAAATGTCAGTCATCAGTTTCTGACTTCACTCCACAATGGCATGCACATGATTTGCCAGAAAACAACAAATGCTATGAGGAAAAGATCACAAATATGAGACAAAACTGGACATTCTGCACAAATCCGGACTCTTGAGAGGTATACACTCAAATGTATGTAATACTGAGTCACAACAGTCTAGAGGTCATCCCAGTGATATGACAAAAAGCCATATTTGATAAGGAAAACATCTGGACATCCTGGGAATATCCGGATAGTTGAGAAGTATGAATGTGAAGTATATGGTCCTGGCATTCTGTACTGAAACTGTGTTAATGATCTGTAACAGGACATGAACTATCATGTAAAATGTTCACTCGGAAAGTGTGTGTTTTGAATAAGGTCACAGAGATGAATCATAGGAATGAACACAGGGAAAGAGTACAAGTGATACCACCTCGTGTACAGCAGAGGAGGGAATGTCACTGGACAATGGTTTTAGCAGCAACACCAAACAGATATCTATATGGTACAGTACAGACTGTACAATGAAAATGTGTTGTCTGTGACAGTCACACAAGGTGACATAACAATGGGGAGGATGTCTGCATGAGACAAGCATCCTTATATGACTAATGCAGAGGACATCTATCAGGGATCTCACATACAACTGGGGTAGGGTGCATATTGTGAAGCTGTGCTAAATGATATACCTGAATATGACTGTACTCTCAGCAGAGGTCTCCAGCAAGATGACCACAGGTAAAGGATCATAGCAAACATTACAAGAACCAACCACAATCATGGACAATATCAGAATAATGCCACCACTAATCTCATGTCTCTGACATAACACATGTGATATGAAGTTATAAGAGATGAACCTGCACACACACACTTGAACAATTTTTATGTTACATCCACAATCTATGAGGGTAACCATGTATACTGTCCTGGCACTGTAATATCTGCACGAGTTGTTAGGAAGGACACTGCTATACCTATATACGATGGTATGAGCAATACAGGCTAGTTGCCTTGTGAGCATGGCACACACACACACACACACACACATATAGATATATATATATATATATATATATATATATATATATATATATATATATGTGTATATATATATATATATATATATATATGTATATATATATATATATATATATATATATATATATATGGTATGCATGCCTTTAATGTTGTCAAACATCTATGTATGCAGTGTGTACTTAAGCAGAACAGGTACCACACATGCATTTTATGTAACAACTTGATTGGTGTTCTGCAGCATCAAACATTCACACATATTCCACAGACGGAATACCGTAGCATGGCCAATAAGCTGTGTGACAGCTCACTTTGAAAAAGGTCATATAATTCAGTTGCACATCACTGGGAGATGGGTAGGGAGGTACACAAAGAAGTGTGCATTGTACACAGTTATTTGTGTGATGCAGGCTTGGAACTATGAAGGTATTATGGTCTCTGATGTGCATGTCCTTCACATACCCAGTCCTCGTGTTACATTCAAGGGAATAGTCAACACTGTAACCACATGCTGGTGGATGTGTCACTTGCCATCTACCCCAGGACATGGGTCACATTGGTATTGGTCTGATAATAGGCTTTGATGACCACATTATACTTCAATGGTGTGTTTGTTCCCTGATTCAACAAATCCATCCATGTTTCTTGTCAATGCAGGTGTTGTTATGGCTGTGGCAGCAGTTTTTAGTATGTTTTGATACTAATATCACAGTTGGAGTCAAAGATTGTCCACAATATGTACTCCTTCAGGCAGCTGTTTGTATACAGCATGTGTATATAACCTGTGATGTCCATCACTTAATTGATGGGCAGGAAAAGGCTTAGCAGACACCCCTGATGTACTGACTTGATCAATGGACCTCAGATATAGGTCATGTCACACATTTCAACATAGTGAGATGTCATGTATGTCATGCACTAGTCTACACATTTGGTGATATAGCTGTTTATGGCCACATATGACAGTGCTGATTGAATACCTCAGTGGGGAGTTGTGTCAAATGCCTTGACTTGGTCAGTGTTTCACAAGATGATACTGTTGTCATCATGCATGTGCTCAATGACCTCTTTCAGGACATCTATCAGATGTAACAGACTTGATGTAGCATTAGCAACTCACACAGGTCTGTTGCACATACCTGGAATATCACTAATGTACATGTAGAAGAGGTCCATGATGACATGTTGGTGTACCCCACAGACAAAGAGAGTTAGGATGTCTCTATACATGCATATATCAGGTGCTGTTCCCCCACCTCAGGTGGATGCATGTTGATGTAAACCCTTGTATGGGAACATATGCCATGTAGAGGGTGTGCTGAACTGTGTTTTCAACCATATTGGGAAGGTGTATGTGCTGAGTCACACTATAGGTGATGTGTGATGTTGTCACAGCCTATTGATTCTATGTGATAGGCCTGGATGAAGGTAAGACAGTGCATACTGCCTATTGTGATCTGGCCTAGGGATTTGACACAATTCCCCACACAGGTATCATTGAGAAAACCTCCAAGCTGGGGATTAACCCTTACATCAGTTGATGGGTAACCAATTGGCTCACTAACAGAACACATCATGTAAAAGTTGGTGAATCAACCTGTACCAGTAGAGCTGCCACCATGGCAAGCCCCAGGGATCTGTGCTTGGTCCTTCACTGTTTGAACTCTATTTCTCGACAGTTCAGTCTAAAATATATGGACTTTGGCTTGCCAAGTTTGCTGATTCTTGCATATTGTGTGCAATCATTGAGTCTACCAACGGTGATAGCATAGTACAGGGTGAACTAGCACACACAACTGAATGGTGACAAAGGCACACAATCTACAAATAAATGCATAAATGTGTTTGCAATGTTTTCCATCTGAAAAGTGGAATTCCATGTTAATCACAACACTGACAATAGTCCTGATGTGCAGAAACCCAGTGATGTAAGCACTGTGAACACATGTAGATAGCAATCTTAACTTTTTGCATCAAATGTCATACTAGTATTGAAAGCCTATGTTGTGCACACCATACATCACACCACCATATTGAGAACTTAGGATTATATAACAGCACTGTAACAGTGCCTACAAACCATGGCATGGCAGGGATGGTATGTGGATAGATTAAAAGCCATGTCAGTGTAATATTTATTGTATAGGATGAGGTGACTTCTGCCTGGACTCCAGGCCAGTCTCTGACCCTGCCCTGGTGGGAATACTGCACATCCAAAAATCTGATATAGTTGATGACATCAGCAGTGTATGTTGAGGAGAATATAACAGTGTCCCACATACTAGTATAAAATGCTCTCTGCAATGTCAGGCAACAGCTCACACACACAGTTTACTGCAGTGAGAATAGAACTCTTACCTATCTAATTATGCAGATTACAGAGCACAGTATATTACACAAGTGCCATTACTCAGACTACAGGACCCAGGACTTTACACAAGCACCACAGCTTAACTCTGACTTGGAGTGTCTCAGACAGCACTTTATAGCTGATGACCTCAGCAGTATCTGTTGAGGAGAATATAACAGTTTACCACATGCTTGTGTAAAATGCTCTTTGTAATGTCAAGCAACAACACACACAGATTGTTCACTGCAGTGAGCATAGAACCCCTACCTATCTAATTATGCAGATTACAGAGCACATTATGTTACACAAGTGCCATGGCACACGTTTGACTTTTCTAAGTCTGCAGTTAAAATTACAGTACATGACATCAGCAGGCCATGTGGGAGAAAAGATGTTGGGTAAGTTGCATGAAATGGATGTGTGGGCATCCTTAAGTATTAAAATATTGTCACTCCATGCCATTGGAGCAGTAAATGTGGGATACACTTTTCTGCTCTTCTGTCTAGACACACATACAGCCAGTTGACTAAGTGAAAACAGAACTCCTACCTATCTAATTACACAGACTACAGAGCACATCACTTTACACAAGCACACTGGGACAAGTCTGGCTTTTACAAGACTGCAAGCAAAACAGCAGATGACATCAGCAGGCCACATGGGAGAGAAGGTTTTGGGTGGGCTACGGGAAATGGATGTGTAGGCATCTGCAAGTTTCAAAACACTGTCAGTCCATGGTATTGGAGACATAACTGTGGGATACACACTTCTGCTCTTCTGTCTACAGAAACACACACACACACACTCACACACACACACTTGGTTGCAGTGAGAACAGAAACCCTGTACAGAGTACAAAGCACAGTATGTTATGCAAGCAACAAGGCACAAGTCTGACTTTTACAAAACTGCAGGTGAACATATAGTAGATGAAATCAGCAGGCCTTGTGGAAGACAAGATCTTGGGAAATGTACATAGGCTCATAGCTTCATATGTTCATAGGATGCTACTTGCCTAATGGCCCTACTGTGTTCAGAAGTCTAGCTGTATAAAACCACAAGTACCCTTACTGAGCAGAGTTGGATGGTCATTGTTAGCAGAGTGATTTTGTGAGCAGCATCAATTGGCTGTGTCCATAAGGGACATAGGTGCTACTCCAGAGGTGACTTTACAATCACCCAACTGGTAGTCAAGTTTGTGCTTGAACAGGGTCATTGAGGAACAATGATTCACATGCAGTGGGAGCCTATTACAAAGTAGTGTGGGTTGTTGGGGATATATCTGTCTCCCAGCATGTTCTGTTTATGTCATAGGCTAGGTTGAGAACCCTGGGCTAAGTTATTCTTGTCCCATTTGATTTGCAGATGCCCAACATTTCCAGTATGGCAGGGCCTGAGGCACCTCTCAGCAGCCTGTATGATACTGAGTACACTGACAGTTCTTTCAGTTTTTTTCATGTGTGTCATGTTTGGAGGCCCTGGAGTCTCACAGGCACAACCCTTTGTTTTCTCCAATTGCTGCAAGTGTCTAGTGAGGTACAGACAGAAGGGAGCACTGTACTCAGTTAGAGGCCTGATAAGGGTAGAGTATAGAACAGGTATGATCATCCTGGTCTTGGATGTGATGTCCATGGTGTGGTGATGGTGTGCACAGTGCAGAATGTGTGTGTCACCACTATGGTAACATGGTGATGAAAGTAGATTTCTATCAAGATGTGTTCCCAAGTCTCACAACACTCTGTTTTTAGGTTGGAAGGGTGCTATGTATATCATAATTAGCAGCTGTACTTCATTGCCAAAAGGGACAATGAACCACTGTATGCTTTAAGGTTCAGTCTGTGAGTTTGGCAACAATCATTTGTGTGTGGCAGCCCCTTTTGTAATATGCTACCATCACTGGGGGACTCTATATTAGTGCATCCAGTTACCAGTTATCTGCAAACATGGTAAACCATAAGCCATCTACCAGTGCCTGTACTTCAGGGAAGTAGTTTGTAAACAGTTGAGGGCCCAACACAGATCTTTGTTGTATTCTAATGGTAATTGGCTACTGGTGGAGGTGCAGTCCCCGACTTTGAGAGTGCATGTTATGTCAGTGAGCCAGTTGCCTATCACTGTACTACTGTATGTTTTAATTCCCACATGGGAGATTTTTCACTATGACATATGAATGGGGGATAGTGTCAAAGGCCCTGGATAAATCAACATAGGCGGTATTCATGTGATCCCTCACCCAGGTCTGTAGGGTCAGTATCCAAGAAGTCCATTTTACAGTATTTAGTAAATAAAATAGACAGTTCATTTTATTTGCCATTAAAGCAATAAACATGATAATTGAGATAACAAAGTACTGTCTACATTTTACACAAGAAGATCGTCATCTTTTTAAGTCTGTTCTTGCAATAACAATGGGCACCAGCCTACAGACCAGGCCTGGCTAAATCTCAGTACTTGTCTGGGCTGTCTTTATAAAGACTCCTGGCTATTCCCAGACAAGAACACAGCTGCTATAATTGAAACAACCTGAGCACAACAGCACAATTCAGGAAAAGTTATTCTCTCTGGCAGCTGAGATAGGATCCTATAGCCAAAACCAACCTGTTCATTCTTTTTAAAGACTCATTGATGTACCAAGGGGGTCATCTGAGCATGCTTCAGCCCCTACCAACCATCTAAAAAATACAGGAGGAAAATCCCAGTTTCCACAATGGTGACTGGGTGACATCGATTGTACTGGGCACTACATCCCCAGCCTATCCTTCACGGACACCTGTACCCTTTATTAGCAAGTAAGTCACTCCTTGTTTTAGAAAGAGGGAGGAATGTTGGGGAAGGGATGTAGGAATGTCTGAGTGAGGTAAGTTGGGTAGGTTAAGAAGCAAAGGCAGACAGACAAGACAAACAAGACAAGCGACAGAGATGGTGATGGTCATAAAAGGTTGTGGGGCACCATGATTGGAGTGAGGTTGGGGACATCCTGAACCTATGGTTGTCAAGCTGAGTGACAGTGAGAATGGAGTCCTCATCCACTGGACTGTCACCACTGTCACCTCACTCTGCCACTGGTTGGAGTGGCTGATGTCTCCTTCTCCTCCTCCTCCTGGTACTACATAAAATGAGGGAGAGCAGCCACTCTAGCCAGCGTAGGTATGCACCAACAGTGTGACTCATAACCCTATGCACCATCACTGGCAACTTGGTGTGGGTGATAAAATCACCACCTCTGTCACTGCTCCCAGAGCAAACTACTGGACCAGCCTCTGGGGCAGGACAACCTGAGGGAGCACGTAGTGCAGGGGCAGCAGAGATGATGTTGCCAATTTAGCTGCCAGATGTATTGGACAATGGTGTTGTAGCTAGTGGGGGACAGGTGGATCCTGTGGTGCAAACCTATCTCCCTAAGCTGTGGAGCATTTAGTGATGTGGTACACATGTATTACATGGACACATTTTGGTGACACATAAAATTAAAAAATAATAATAATAATCAAAAAATAAAATAAAATAAAAGCAAAATAAAAAAGAGAGATAAGGGTTCAGGTAAGAGAAAAAAAGAGATAAGATTAGTACCTTCATATTTGACATACAACATTAATACAATTATTTGGCTGTATTATCTTAACTTTTACTTTTAAGACTACCACCACCTAACAGATAACATTTACTTTTAAGACTTCCGGCTCTTAAAAGATGCACACTACACTACAGAAAACAGCAAGTACTACTTGACATGTGCATATATTGCACATATGCATGTTCCAGTCAAATACTGATTACAGTTTACAGTAGTGCATTTATGCCACTGGTATAGAGGTTTTAATTTAATGTAAATATAATGGAGGAATTAACACTGTTGTATAGTTGAAATGTGTGATATTTGAACCCACAACCTCTGACTAAAGTCTAATATTGTACTCTTGGCTTGTGCTACAGACTCATTCATGCATACTTGCTTTACAATTGAAATATGCATGTTCAATTTGATACAACTCTATAAAATACCAGTTTGATACAACTCTACAAAATACCAAAAAGCTATTTTTAGCTTTTAATGCTACAAACTATTCTGCTGTGTACACACATGCTTCCCTCATCCTCACCAATCTAGCCCTGTGGGTTTGGACATTGACCTCCTGATTGCTGACAAATGTGGAAAAAACAGTACAGAAGAGAATATCATTATGAATACCAGTCTTGCCTATATTAAGCTTTTAAGTTTTACAAGTACTCTCTGTAGTTGATAGTTACACAGGTGTGGGATGTCCACAGTCTTGCATTCCTTGATTCAAGCATTGAAGTTATCCCTGTTCCTCCACTATAGGTCATTAAAATGTTGCCCACATTGGTTACCAGGGAGCGGGATACTGGTGGCATTGGATACTGCCCAGACTAAACTATCCCAAGCCTGTGACTTATACTGAGAGCCAGAATAGTCTCCCTGCAGAAGCCTGGTATGGCGGTTCTTAACTAGGAGTCCAATAAAAATCTTGGAATCCTGGACACCCCATCTCTTTGCCTTAAACCTGGCACCTTCTCCACAAAAGCCTCCCATGCCTACCACAGATCAAGAGCAATGGAGAGTGATGGTTTCCCAACAATTCCAGTTATCCCATTTAGTGGGAGTGCACACACTGTTGGAAACTCTTGTACTCCTCTTACCATCGTGCAGACTTGGTGCTTGGAGGTACATACTGCTGAACTCTGTGTTCATGCGATGGTAAGCGGAGCACAACAGTGCCAAGCAGTGAGACATTATATATTGCAGTTGCAATTTCAAGGTTATTTGAATGTCCAAATAGCAGAAATATACTTACAGGAATATAGTACACAGTATACCCACGGTCATGCATCGGATAATAAATGTGATAATGCATAGATATATACAGAAATAACTGACATAATACTAATCTCTCAACCCTCCTACACATAATTCATATCATCTCCATTATGTCAAGTGTTATAAGTGACAGTGACTGTAATGGGAAGTGGAACAGCAGTAAAAGTGCATGGAACATACTGTATTCAAACCCAGAAACGTGTTTGGCAGTCGTACAGTTACACCTGTTGCCACAAGAAGATTGAGAAAAAGCTTGTCTATGTTACAGTTCATTGCTATAAACTGCAGTTTCACAACAGTAAAACAGAGGTTGCACACCCTGTACTAGAACCCATGACCATCTGTACTCTAGCCCTAAACTTACACCTGCTGCCACAGGATTAGTTACATAATACTCTCTGTTTTACCAATCATTCTTAAGGTCTCGCTGTTAACTGCAGCACAACATTGCTTAGCGAGTTTGTGCAATGCCCAGTAGTATTAATTAAATGCATCCAGCTTTTATTTTTGGCTGTCTGGGTTGTGTCTTCTTCCTGGGTGGGCCAGCTATCCAGTTTGTGCACTGCTGCATTTCATGCAAACCAGATAAGCATAAACCAACCTGATCTGACATTCATTTTTTTCCTTCTCCCATGTTTGTGCTAAGTGGTGCATCGTGCAAACACTGGCTAATAAAGAAAAGAAGAAAAAAAAAGAGAAACATAATTGAAATGAGGAAAAGCAATCTATAACATACACACTAGAAAATATTAGTGCACATGAGATATTTCTACATAGGTCTGCATTTGTACTCTCACTCCAATCCACCTTCAGAGCACAGGATGGGTGCCTTATCACTATTTGCCACACAAACAACTCAATATGCACACAACCAACTGCAGCAGCATGTACAGTGCTATCAAGCCATGCAATTGTTATTTGTACATGTAATAGTTTTGGATGCAATGCACCTAATGATCACAAAACCTGTCATGATTATTACTTGCAAATGCATAGCTCTGTCTTACATTTCTGTGTTTGCTGGCCATTCTTCATTTATTTGAGCAGTAATCTGAGTCATGCACTGTGTAAGCCATTCTATATCATTGACCTTAAAATCTGTCAGGATATTAAGTGGAAATAATATCATATGCAGTTGCCAACAAATGAAGAGCAGGTTAAATGTTAAGGAACACAACATGTGACTAGTGTGCTACTTACTTCCATTTCCACCTTACATATAACACTTTGTAGATCTAACATGACATACCCAGTGGAAGTAAAGCAGCCTGCAGTGGTGTTGTGGTTTCCTTCTCTTACTACTAGTCATTCACAGTTTCAATGCATTAAAAGCAAACACTGAGGGAGTGCCTGCACTATGTTTACATCTCCTACATATATACAATTTTCTGGGATGCAACAATTCTAATGATTTCCTACTTCAATTACATATTCAGCATGGTAACAGCCCTGAATATACTATATAAAAAGGCAACCATGTAGCTAAGCAAACTGATGGTAAGGAGGCTTGGTTATGTTTGGAAGGCTGCACATAATGCTATTTCTATAAGATATACCTGCAGAGAGGAGTACTGAACTTCAGAAGGTATGCTTCCATTTGTTCAGCTACATACAGCATATGCTGGAAAATATTTAAGAAAAATCTGAAGTAAAGGCTTTTATGCTTTTATCTGTATACATTAGTTCGAAGTGTACTGATAACGTGGGCATATTTGCCAAGCCATTTCAGAGGTATATGTGATTGTCAATGCATAAAAATGGAATGCTGTGTGATAAATATGTGAAAATGTTTCAGGGACAGTTCCTTAGATAACGCTTTTGGCATTTCAAAGATGGTTTGTTAGCAAAATGTGTAATTTTCCTATTTTCTTTTTTTTGGGGGAACAAAGATGAGTTACTGTTATGGCACATACAAGGATAGGCTGTTCTTTTGTGGGGGAGGGGCAAAGGTGAGTTACTGTTATGGCACAAACAAGGATATGCTGCACTTGTTACTCTCCTTGTTTTGCTTCTTGCCTGTTGTTTGTATTTCACATCTATAGACTCTTGTATGTTTCTACAGGGGTAATACTGAGTGGCTACCTTTTCTGTTTTATCTGGAATAAGTTATGCAGTATTTATGAGATACTTATGTGTGTTATCCTTCTATTGTCTTTTAGGACCCCTAGGAGTATGTCACCGAGGTGTATCAATCCTTGGAAATCCACTTCACCAAAGCTGAGAACCAGGTCATAGTGAATGCCTTTAGGAAACAGGGTACTTTTCTGCTGGAAAGTGGATGGGGAGATAAGGCACATATTTGCTGATCTGAATGCAGTGGGTGGCCATGCCAGGACACATAAGCAGATGTGCCTTAGGGCCACTGCCATGATCACATCTGCACAGAGCAGCTGCAGTGGTTCAAAACCAGATGGATACTGGGGATGGGTCTGCTAGGGAACCACCACAAACACACAATGAAGAGTTCCTGGCCAATATCAGGGATCCAGACAGCTCACAGGAGAGTGTAGTAGAGTATGTCCTGGATATAGAAGCAAAAGTGTCAGACAGAGCAAGCACATCCCAGGAGGAACTTCCAGGCATGCTTTGGTATCTGAACAGTTGAATACTGTTTTATAGTAAAACAATTAAATTCAATAAGTTAATTATGCATCACATGTCTTTTTTGGGGGGAGATTGAACATTGCTATAGTTATAAGCTTAGGTTGGAATTGTCAGCCACGTTCTTGTTGAAAATATAGTTAATAGACATATAAAGGAGTAAAAGTAATACCACCTGTGTTGCTGCTAATTGTGATGATGTTGCCCTTACCTCTTGCTTAACTTCTTCTAGGATTGTCTGGGCAACAGAGGAGTATCTCATCTGTAGATTGTAAGGCAAACATTTTTATGTCAGTACTGCTGAGCAATTTAAAGAAATATTTTAGTGTGTGATGTTGATCTCAGGCCTGTTGTGTGTATTTTTGTACTGTCTGTAATAGTGGTAGCACTGATTGTTTGTTAGTATATATTGCACTATAGTAGTACAAGTATCAATTTATACCTGTGGTTCTTGGTTTTTATCACAGGTGATCATGACAGTGGCATGTAAGCCCTGTGCCACCTGATGTCAGTGTATCAGCAGACTCTAATGATGATGATGATCAAACTGAAACACAGCTGCAGGGGTGCAGAGGTTGAATCTGACATGGAGGTTGACATACAGCCATCCCCTGCATTTCCATCAGACATAGCCAGTAGGCCTACGGCTACCCAGTCCAGTGAGCCCACAGATATTGGACAGGTGGAGGGTGAGGACATTGATCAGGGAAGTGTGGCTACTGTGGCTTTAGTGCCTGTTGAGCCTGGCCATAGCCAAAGTGTGGGTGAGGTGCCACACAGGAGAATTAATAGGAGTGCCTGGAGGGGGCCATCTGTCACTCCTTCACCTGTTGCAGGTGTCTCATCCTGTGCCACTCAATGTATGCTTAGGGCCATCATGGAAGCATAGGCACACTCCCATAGGTGCTCCAAACAAATGCTCAGAGTTGTAGATATGGCACAATCTGACATGCGTGACTACCTCTACCATGTTGCCAAGTCACTGGAATGGATGAATCACATGTTGGAATGAGGGGTGTCCATGATGGACCAAGGGGTGTCTGTCATGGAATGAGCAGTGTCTGTCATGGAATGTCTACTGGGAAGGGAACAGCATCCTCATGTGGGTAGGTCAATTACATCATCTGCTGTCAGCCATTGCGGCCATGCCCAATCATGCTCCCATAGCGGAAGTACTTCAACTGCTCCATCAGTGAGTGTGATGTCCACACTCAGACATGGCAGTCCATTGGATCATGGTTTTGGGCATCCCCGAAGCTCATCCAGCAGACATCAGCCATGATCAGGTAGCAGTACTGCATCTGACCTTGGGTGTGGACAGAGCCAGTTCTCGTGGTCAAGGATGACAATGATGAACTGCCACCTCTACCATACATGACTCACACCTGTCCAACATATCAAGATGTAGATCCAGCATAGAACTTGGCTGTATTCATGCACACATTCACAAACCATTTACACCTGGAGGACCCCTACTGACACACACAGCAGTTACTCATTTTGTCTCACTGGCCATTTGTTGGCTTATCCACATGTCTAACAGTAATCCAATTACCGAACCCAGCACGGAGGCTCGGCCAGAACAAGAACCAAGAGCTTGACCGTGTTCCTTAAGTAACACAGCTTCCCCAACAGAAAAAATCCGATAACGGAGGTTGTAGTGCAATAACGAATTTTATTCCATAAAGCACATCCACAGTTGGTGCGATCAACAAAATACGTAACACTGACTTGGTAAAATACAAATAAATTAGTTCAACACAGAGGGTTAAGCGCTTTCATCTGTTCCTCTCCAGACTTCCTCAGAACCATCTTTACACTTCCGCAATTCATTTAAATACACTCCTTTGGCCCCAAAATTAATTAATTAATGCAATAAAGCCTTTTATAATAATAAAATAAAATGTACTAAAAACATGGAGTTTGTATACTATATGGTTAATTATATATCTGTTTGTGAATGCATATTTACATAATACCATGTATTCTATCTGATATTTCAGTGTTGCCACTGGCGAAGTAAACACTTATAAACACTCTTAAAGCTGGATATAATGGCTCGCTGTATATAACTTAATATGATGCTTCTAAAAACTATTGAAAACTACTAAAAACTACATACAGATCTATAAGTATTAAATATACAACACTCTACTTCTATTGTGGTAAACTATAAAATTCATGAACTATCCTGTAAAATAACAAGTCAATGCTTAAAATACAGCTTATATAAAAATTAAAAATATTAGTACTAAAACATACAATATAGATATACACACTATTAATATACCTAATGTAATAATGTAATAATTATATGTCACTAATCATTATCTCTGATATATCTAGGTCGTATGAAGAATAATCTTCTTACTTAGAAACTCATGTAATCACATTATATTTAAATATATATAAATGTATATAAAAAATATATATAAAAAAATATATATGTATATATATTTACAAAAAATATAATAATAAATATAATAATCATAATAAATATATATAAAAATATTTAATATTAGATGTATATAAGATATATGATATATGTGACATATTATAATATTGAAATTAATTGTATTTAAAAATATTTAAAAATATTTAAAAATATGTACTATCAAAACTGGATGCTTGTATATTAAAATATATAAATGAATATATATGAAAATGTACTACCTACTGAGCCTACTAAGACCTACTTAATTAGTATATAATATTATTGGGATCCTAATATAAGAAAAGGTTTTAAACTGATATATTCATTAAGTCCTGGATATGTGGTTGCATCAAGACATATTTGCCACCTACTTTCTAGGCAACCAAGTTTGGCCTTCCAATTCCCACTACCAACTGTTCCATCAACCTGATCTATTATGAAAAATTTGAACAGGTGGTCTTTACCTTTTTCTAGTGCATGTTTACTCAATGTGTTTTTTATGTCACCTTTCTTCATCTTATAAACATGTTCATATATCCTAGTTCTTAGTTTCCTTTCGGTTTTTCCTACGTAATAAGCGGTGCATTTTACACACGATGCTAAGTATACCACTCCTTGGCTATTGCAATTCCCTGGTCTGGATTTACATATACTTTTCAGAATATTATCAATTTTAATACTAGATTCAATATTAATATGTTGGCACTGTTTACATGCCCCACATCTTTTTGTACCCTTAGTCTTATAGTGTTCAATATTATACGTATTTACACTTCTTTCTAATAACCTTTTTATATTGTGTCCTGTTTTTAATACTATATTAGGAGAAATACCTATAACTTCTCTTACTTCTTCACTATTGGAAAAGATAGTCCAATGTCTATGTAAAATTTCCTTTACAATATTCGTATGTGGACTAAACATAGTAACACACACACGCCTACTCATCACTTTTTTATTCTTTACAGGGATATCTTCTTTCCCTAATAATGGACAATATTTATTACCCCATTGGGATTTAACATATTCGACTACATCTGTGAGCATTTTTGTTGGATAGTCTCTTTCCTTAAATAATTTGTAAATCAAATCTAACTCATTCAACATTATTTCTCTTGTCGATGACATCCTTGCTGCTCTCACACATTGACCTTTCACTATATTCTTGAAGGTATGTAGAGGATGACAACTTCCATATTGGATGTAGTCGTTAGAATATGTCGGTTTCACCTCAAAGTGTTAAAAAGGTTAAGCTTCCCTTGTTATGGTCTATTCTAGCAGTGGCTAGGAAAATAATAACTAGAAATTGGATTTCAGATACACCTCCTTCGTTTAATGAATTTAAAAATGTTATGAATATAGTGTGCCATATGGAAATAAACACAATTAGGACTAGAACAAATGGAAAAACATCTTATTTTATTGTATGGGATAATTTACAAAATTTGTTAAAAAAATTTTAATTTCAATAGCATGGTATTTTAGTTTAATTAATTGATCTGATTGTAGTGGATGTCTTTGTAAATACTTTAGTTGTTTTGTTGAATATTATAATAATACCTATTTTTAATTACTTGTATAAAATTGTTATGATATTTCTCTTATATGTTAAAACAATAAACCTGTTTTGAAAAAAAAAAGAATATGTCGGTTTCCTATATAATCTAGACATATATCCTTCATCATTACTACTGATATATGTGTCTAGATAAGCTATACCTCCTTTCTCTACTGTGTATGTAAATCTCAAAAATTCCGTCGTTTTATTGATATAATCTATAAAGGTGGGCTGTCCAACATATCAAGATGTAGATCCAGCACAGAACTTGGCTGTATTCATGCACACATTCACACACCATTTACACCTGGAGGACCCCTACTGACACACACAGCAGTTACTCATTTTGTCTCACTGGCCATTTGTTGGCTTATCCACATGTCTGCCTTATTCTCTTTCTTACTTACACACACTTACCAATCTTTTGTGTCAGCCTAGGCTTCCTGCCCCCCCCCAATACCCCATGCAAGTGATGATAACTGTGCCATATCCCTGTGTTCTATCTTTTGGATTCAGGGATACAAAAGCTTTGTGTCTGATGCTTAGGGTGCATAGCTAACTTAGTGTTTAGTATATCTGCATGGTTTACTATCAAATAAGCAAACATCAAAACATAATCTGTTCAGAATATTGACTCCGAATACCAACTTCCTGCACACTAATGAGGTCAGAATGTTGAAGTGCATGTAGCGAAAATATCATATTTGCTCTTCTGACATTTATTTTTACAGTTCATTACTGCAAATCACGTGATGTAATGTTTTGCAGGGGGGCAAGCCCTGCAAATTATATATTCCAACTCTGAGATCACACTACATTGGGGAAGAGGGTAATTTCCTGATCCCCTCTGTTCCGTGATTTGTAGTCATAATGTCGACCACATATGTGTGCATTCACAGTGGCATTCACTACAGTGAACACTTGCAGCGATACGGGAAGTATACAAATGGCTTTCGACATTCCCATGTTCGCCAAACCTTCACTCATCATTTTAATAGTAAACCTAGCTGCATTTGTGGTGTTGAATGGGTAACTGTACCTTTAACTTATATTGGCTTTGGAAAGTTAGACAGCTAATAGCATCAAAAGTTCCCAACTTTATAATGAATGATCATATGAGGGTTGTGAAGTTGGAAACTGCAATGTCTATCATTACTTTATAACTTCCCTCTTTAATCATTTCCAGTACAAACATATGGTGGTAAACTGAGGGCATGCAGAGATCATCAGTATTATTGAGAGGTATGACTGTGTGAATCGCTGATGCCTGAGGCCTAATACTTAGTAATGGACACATATCAGTCAAATAAGTCTCTGCTGCCACATGTTAAGATTGGTTCTGTACAGATCTCCCACCTTTTACTAGCTTACTGGACCAAGTAATGAAATACAAAGATATGACACAAAGTTATGTTAGTAAAAATCCAATCCAGGTTTAGGGCTTACCTTGTAAATGCATCAATTGCCACAGCTTTAGTTTGGTGCTGACTCCATCAGATGCAAGCAGTACACAGCCAATACATGGGGAGGTAAAGGTTGTTTGAGTTGCCTGGAATCAATGTCACTATATGTATGTACGTAGGGGGAAGGTTATAGCCCCTTAGGTGGTGAGTTAGTATGCTATGCATTGCCTCTTTAGACCATACTGAGCATGCCTATGTCTGCCTATACCCACAGCAGCTGGCGGTTCCCCCTCTGTCTCCTCATTCAGCTGTGGCTGTGGTGACCTTGCCATTGGTGGTGTGATGTGTGGCTTTTCCCCTTGCCGATCCTGCTGAAACTGATTTCTCAGGATTATGTTGTGCAGCATGGCACATACTGTGAATTGTTCTGTAAATTTCCATGGATTGATTGCAGAGTTCCTCCATATGTATGAAGGCACCCAAACTGTGACTTCATCAGCCCAAACACACATTCTATGATATTTCTTGCTTGAGTGTGTGCCTCATTATGACATTCTTCCATGGGTGTGTGTGCATTTCTTATGGGTGTCATCAGCCATGGTACCAGTGCATAGCACGCATCCCCCATTAAAAGCCGCTGTGGGATATCCCCCCTAGCAAACATCTGGTATATTTGGGAGGTGTGCCAGATGTGTTAGTCATTGTAACTGCCAGGGTTGCCAGCACACACATTCAAAATTATTCCCTTGGCATTACACATGACTTAACAGATGATAGAGTTGTAACCCTTTCTGTTAATGTAGAACCTACTCTGCTCCCCAGTTGATGCCTTAATTTCTACATGTGTGCAATCTATGGCACCCAGTACTTCAGGGTAGTGTGCTTCATAGTAGAACTCCTGCATATTTCTGGCCCTCTCCTCAGAACTATGTGGAAAATATATGTGATCACTGGCATTGGTGGAGGATCCTGGAAGCTGATGCCTGTGACACCCCCAGCATGTCCCCTCTTGGTCTCTGAAAGGTACCTGTAGCTAAGATTCTAAGGGCTATAAGTACCTTTGTCTCCACTGGAATGGGTTCCACTCAGTTGGCTTTGGGTTTGAGTTGTGGACAGCAGTGGTTGCAGAGTTCCTGTAATGTGTCCCTGTCCACCATGTAGTGCTCCACAATTTCCACATCATGCAGGATGTGAAAAGTTAAATGGGGCCTGCTCTTTCTCAGCCCAGGCCTTTTAGCAGCAACAGTCCCTAGCATTCTGTACGTGTACATTCCTATCTGTGTCTGTATTCCAAAAGTGTTAGAGTCCACAGGAAAAAAACAGCATGGAGTCTGCACAGATGCTTTATACCTTGTTGAATAGCTAAATCAAATTGGATTGGTTAATTAGCATGCAATTCAGCTGCTTATGCTGTATTTAGCATGTCACTGTGCTACCTTGTTTGCTCAGGGGTATACACCTCTACACTGCACTTACTGAATCTGAATTTCATTGCTACCATGTGTACATCATGCCACAAAACACACATGGTAAAAATGAATGTGCAGACTTTATTGAATCCATCCATTTATCTTTATTTTTTAAGATCAACATTGTATTCATGTTTGAAGAATCTATATAATCCTCTGTAAAAGTTATAGGAAATAATGTAAATAGCCAGATCTTTAAATTGGAATTTTCATAAATAAAATTTCTAAAAGTATTCAAAATAACTATTATTTAAAAAAGCATTCTTTACTAATCAACTAAAGTTACTGGGACCATTTTGACTATGAAGTTTTAATATTTTTTATCCATTTCAAGCTATATATATTCATGTATTATTTTTTTTTATTTTGCTGAATAGTGTGTATTTAACCATACATTTACTGTTCTAAATCTGGAATAACAATTCCCCCAACTTCCCAATTTCTTATAAGATGTTCAAATGATATCCAAGATTTATTAGGGAACCAAAAGAATATTCTAAAGATAGTATTCATTTTTTTTATATTTTTTGGGAGGAACAATAGATAAGTTTTGAATGACATACAGTATGTTTGGTAAAATTATCATTTTAATTAAAATTAATCTTTTCTCAATAGCAAAAACAAAATTATTCCATTTGTTTATTAAAATTGTGTTATTTGTTACAATGCATTCATAATTTAATGAAAATATTGGGGGGAATTCAATAAAGCCTACAAGGCCATTTTTCACCGTGTATGCATTGCGGCATGATGCCAGACAGATGCAAATATTTTTAGATTTGGTAAACTCCATGTAGTGGTGCACACTCACGTGCAAATAAGATAAATACCATGTCATACTAATTACAGTGCAAGTAGCTAATCAAGCAAGATAACATGATAGAGTGATTCAACAAGCCCTATAGCAACCATGTACACTCCGTGCTTGTGTTCCACCGTGTATTCAAAAATGTTTTGAATACAGTCATGGAAAGGAGGCTACATGGACAGAAGAGCAAGTAAAAGTTGTTCGATTTGGACAGAACTGACATTAACATGTGATAGTAGGCACATAATTCCAGTTCTATACAGGGTGAATGCAACAAAAGGAGAGTAACAATAGCAACATAACCTTTTTCAGTGCCATGATATAAATGCAGCTACACTCCACAACCCCCAAATGAAGAATACATGTGTAACTAATGCAAACAGCTAAAAGTGTAAACCCCATGAAACAGACTATTCATAATAGCATGTAAGCATATGCTGTATGTAGCTGAAGAAATACAGGCATATTTTCTCAAAATCAGTACTTCTCTGTGCAGATATATGGCAAAGTAAAACCCTCCCTTGTGTGTTCAACATTCGGGTCCCCTTCAGTTTCCTGGCTACATGACTGCCAGCTGTGTAGGCTCAGGGCTGTCAGCACGGTGAAGATGCAAATAAGATCTGACCTCATTAGAATTGCTGATCAAAATAAATTGGAACCATGTAGGGATGTTCACACCATGTTGGCACTCCTCAGTGTTTGTTTTCAATGGATGGCAACAGTGAATGATGACTTCAGGGGCGTGTGTCCGGTTAGACTTACAAATATGCACATGTAGATCTGTGAAGGGTAAAAATTCATGTAAGCAGTGCACAATTCACAAGTTCTCTGTCATTAAGATACAACTTCCGCTTCATTTGTTGGCAAAATGTGTCATCTCTGTCCGCTTTAAGTACTGTTTTTATTATTTTGGTCATTGTTTGCATGATATGGCACTTAGCATAATCACGGCAAAAGGAGGAATAAATGGCAGCTTTCCCTGTGCTTGTCATGTAACTATTTCATGCCTAAAATTCTTTCTTGGTTGGAACTACCTCATATTATGAACTATAACCAGTTAATAATGGCTCACAAAATAATGCACAAGCCTGACAACTTACCTTCCCTAAAAAATCTTCCACAACCCTACTCTAACATTTGTACTCTTCGAGCATCTAACAAAGACTTACTCTAAGTAACAAGAGTATCCAATACAGCAGGCATCTCTCTTTATTATAACTTTGTTGCTAAAAATTGGAATAGCATTCCACATAGTATTAGATCCATAAGCAATCTTAATCATTTTAAAATATCTCTCAAAAGACACCTATTTGAATTCTGGCTTTGCACATGTAACACTCCTGGTTAATTATTAACTTAGCATTACTTATACAATTTGGCTGTATATACTAACTCTGTTAACATATCCCTTCTAACAACACTACTCTATAAGTAGTTACATTCCTAGCTCCGACTCTCACCATGGAAGTATTACTAACTATGCACTACTTTGTCTAAGTGATTCTCCCTACTTAATTTCCTAACTAATTTTATGTTCCTCCACATATATAAATTCAACCATATATTTGTCTATATTCAAATGTTTAAAGTCTTGTTCTATTTGATACTATGTATATATTTTGTTTTTACATTTTTATCCTGTAAATGTGTTAACACTAATTTTTTTGTCAATGTTGTTTATAATTTCTATTACTTGTTGTGATAATTGTATGTAAGCTTAGACTGGAGCTTTTCTCCCCAGGCCTCCACTGAAAATGGGCATTGTCCTAATTGGACCATCCTGGTAAACAAATGTAAAATAAATAAAAATAAATAAATAAATAAAATATTTCTGTGGCAGCACTTGTATGTGGAGGGCTGGAGTACAGATGGTCCTAGGTTCTAGTATAGCACGTGTAACCTTTCCTTCATTTTCTGCGCTCCATGTTTGCGCAATGTCATGGGAACGGAGGAAAGTAATACCAGTTTGGCCTGTGCTTACCTCATTTACACAAAGGTGCATGAAGGTGCACAGAGGTGCACATAATGCATAATGAGCAAGCAGCAGATGTGTTTAATAGAGGCTAATTACAGCATAAGCAAGTGAATTGCATGTTAATGAACCCATCCAACATGGTGGAGCTTTTCAACAAGCTACAAAGAAGCCATTTTCCACAGCTTTCACATAGAGATAACTGAATGTGCAAACCCATGGGGCTAGATTGGCCTTGATGAGAGAGGGAGAGGGAGGGGTGACCACAACAAAATCATGTATGCTTGACTTAATGGATGAGAGCTGGCAAAGTGAAGAAAACTGTTAGAATAAGCAGGATTACAGACACAAACATCTGATTTGCTGTATCTTTCATCAACAGGATATTGAGAAAAGCAATCTGGTCATTGGTACATTCATGTGTAAAATTTAAAACCTCTGTAGTTGCATTAATGTACTCGATAAATTTCGGGATGTCTTTTCTATCCCCATCCCAGAGGATAATCATCCAGGAATTGGGTATAAAATCTACAATGGGAAAAGAATTCTGAAGGAAACAAATATTATTTCTCCCACTGGACCATTATGATATTGGCGAACAGACCCCCCACTCACTGAACCCATAGTGACACCCTTATTTTGTAAGTACAACTTTTTTTTCGAAGATCAGATAATTATTTTTTAGCACCATCAACAACAGATTCTCATAAAGATTAACATGGTCTTGCTGTATCCCTTTTTGGTGCAAAAATTCAACAAGCCACTCCATCCCCAGTTCATGTGAGATGACTGTGTACTGGTTAGCTTTATTTGTTTTCTTATTATCATGCATATTATAAAGGCTGTAAAGTCTGAAAATCAAATGTGTTCCATTATTTAGTTACTTCAATCCTTAGTGCGTTTCCAGAAAACAACACATTTTATGAGGAATGTGCAAAAAATATGAGGCAAAAATATGGACATTCTGTAGAAATCTGGACATTTGGGAGGTATGTGTGCCATAATCTGGTCACCTTTGTGACAAAAATATGA
Source organism: Protopterus annectens (assembly GCF_019279795.1). Classification (NCBI taxonomy): domain Eukaryota; kingdom Metazoa; phylum Chordata; order Ceratodontiformes; family Protopteridae; genus Protopterus; species Protopterus annectens. Next base: position 1,313,778,104 of record NC_056737.1, on the reverse strand, counting down.
CAATCATCTTTATACCATTTGTTCACTTCTAGATGCTTACTAGTATTTTACAATATCATAAAGGAAAGCTGTTTGTTATTTGCAGCTCTTACCTAGCACAGCAATGCCGCGGTGGTACGGCGGTAGCATTGTTACCTCACAGCAAGAGGTTCTCCCATTCGATTCTTGACGTGGCTTGCGAGTGCCTTCTGTGTGGAGTTTGCATGTCCTCCCCATGGTTGGGTAGCGTTCAAAAAACATGCATGCGTAAATGGGCATGCCTTCGTTGAAGGTTGGGCATCGAGCCGGCACCTCGGCATTTCGTAAAAATCTACTGCCAATCATTAGCGCACTGGAGTTCCGCTGTGGCGACCCTTTACTGGAAAAACGCCGAAAGACAAACAACAACAACCTAGCACAGCAAAGAGGATTACCACAAATCTAGATTTTCTTATATGCTCATTTTGAAAGTAGATTGCAATATTTCTTCCATTGCTTGAAGCAACTGATGAACTAACTGAGTGTCAGCCTTAGGAATGACAGTTCTACTCATCAAACCAAGTGTCAGTTATTAACTCCCCACCCACCACGTGTAAATCTGCTGGAAGTTGAGTTGTAATGTTAACAGTTGCCATTATTTGTTTAGAAAACAAGTCTATATTAATGCTTCTACTGGTATGAAAAATGAAGTATCATTTATTTTATTCTTACAGAAAAGGATATGTTTATGAAACATAAATGTTATTATTCTTGGAAATAATTCTTATTTGTAAAAGAAAAAATGTTAAATACTGCAAGATATAAGAAAACATCGGCTGGTTTTCAGAAAGGTGCAGTGACATGTACACCTCTGTGTGTATGTTGCAGTATGTTTTTGTGCTTCAGAAAGTGCCCTAACATGGTGCTCTACAGTTCTCTAGCACAAAGGCAAGCAGCACTGCATAGGGTTGGCTCTGTGGCTATGCTTAATGCTAATGCGACAGTCTGGGGAAGGGGCATATGTTAATTAGTCACATGCTGTCTGCCCTGGAATTGCTCCCAGGAAGGCATCTACAAACTGAAGAAATCATTCAGCCATGCAGATCAGCAGAGCCATTTCCACCACATCACAGCATTGGTCATGTTCAACTACCTGGCAGTACCATGCTATGCAGATAGAAGGATGTGGGAACCAGTAGATATGAAGGAGAACCATAGAACCAAAAAAGTGGTGAATGGTGCTGAAACCAACACTTAAACCAATGTCAGCACCACCAGGACAAATGGAAACCACAATAATTTACTGAGAAGTTAAGCGCTTTCATCAAATAAAATTGACTTCTTCAGAACAAAGAGTACATTGAGTCAAACTTTTAAATACACTAAAAATGATACCAATAGGTTAAGAACACACCAATCACCATCCAATATCTTGAATAAATTAATTAATTAAATACCAATTCAACTCAACTAAAGGCATATGTTTTAAGCATAATTAAACCTATGAATATGTTAAAAGTTAAAAAAATACATTGTAATATATGAAAGTGTCAAAATTAGATTATATTTTCTCAGCTTTTTCTTTTAACGCTGGTGCAATATATATAAAATCATTTAAACCAGGATGTAAATTCGCAGCCAACCTTAATTGCCACATTAATTATTTTTTATTTAGAATATTCTTCCAGTTGTCACCTCTAGGGTTTATTTGTATAACATCCAATATACCAAATTTAAAACCAAAGAAATTCTCACACACTTTACTATGACTCTACAGGGCATTAGTCTCCCTTTCGTTTTTTATGTCATACAAATGTTCATAAATCCTAGACTTGAGAGCCCTCTCAGTCTTTCTGACATAAAATCCCATGCAGGCATTGCACTTAGCCAGATACACTATCCTGTTAGTGAGGCAGTTCCCCTTCTTAAAGAATACTGTGTCCCTAGTCCTGTTGTTTAAAACCACACTAGGTGTCTGCAAAATAAAACTACACTGGGAAGAGTGCCCACAAGACTTGGTACCTTCATTTTTGATTTGGTTTCCACCATTTGAATTACCTTCTAAGGTTAACTTCAAATTACACCCCACTTTAGTAGAAAATAAGGGTCTCTCCCCAACTGCTTGGAATATTTCACTATTAGTTCTAAAAATACTCCAATTCTTGTTTAAAATATTTTTTATTCCACTGTATAAGGGGCTATATTGTACAACACAAGCTTGGTTAAAAATATCTGGCAATTCAACCCATGTGGCCATGCTGGTATCCTGTGTCTCTAAAAGCCCCCTACCAAACAATGGCTTATATTTTAAGCCCCATTCATTAAGAATTCCTTGTAAAATGTTTTCCACCAACTCAAAGGGGTACCCTCTATCTACAAAAATATTTCTTAAAATTTTAAACTCATTAATCACATCTTCTTTGTTGGAAGTCATCCGGGCAATTCTAATAGTCTGTCCCTTAACAATACATTTTTTCTGAATGTCACAACACTGAGATACACTATTTGGACACTATTATATCTAAAGAGAAAGAAGGTTTTAAATCCAAGTTATATTGTAAGAAAACCTTTTGCAATGCATATCTTCATTTTAATAGTCACCACCTCCTTTTTCATCAAAAAGTATTGTATGTGGGAGGGGAATGCTATATTTTACTTCATGTCTCAAGACTCTGGTTGTTCGTTCAACAGGAAACTATACTGGAAAGAATATTTTTGACATCATATACCTAGAATGCTGTCTTATCTTTTTTCTCCCTGAGGATTCCATTTCTGTTTAGCTCAATGGCAGGCCTATACACATCATCCAGTCATATCTACAAAAAGTAGCCCATTGCCAACAGCTACCAGTACTTTATATGTCATATTTTGTTGCACAGTATACTAACAGAAGCAAATTATCACTTTAACCTCAGCTCCCAAGAACTGTATCCAGCACTCTTAGCAACTCAATACTATTATGTTTTGCCAATAAAGACTGCGGAGTAGTTTAAATAAATGCCTTTGTTTAACCTCCATCAAAAAATCTGTGCAGCATTCCTTTCAAGTTCTTGTACTGTATTGTGTTTCCATCATGCATTCCATTCTGAGCATCAGGATGACTTTCAGACTAAGCTGGCAAAGTCAAATAGGAGCATTTTTTAACTTGCTTGAAATCTGGCTTGTGAAAAGGTATGTAAATACTTTCCTTGTGATACTAACAGAGTGAGTCAGTAGAAAACTATTTCAAAGCCCCTAACACTGAAACAGTGTTCTGCATCAAAATAACTAAAAAGACTCCTCACTAGCCTGGGTCTCCTGCCTGAGCTTTATATTCCTCAGACACCACCTTATATAACTACATAGTAAAATAATGGACATTTTAAAATTACTTGGGTTTTGACAGTAAAGCATACACATTCTGTCATTTCATAAATAATTATTAACTTTTAATACTAGAGAACAATCTTAAGCCGCAATGGTATAGCGGTAGTGTTGTTGCCTCACAGCAAGAGGTTCTCCCATTCGATTCTCGGCTGGAGCGCCTTCTGTGTGGAGTCTACATGTCCTTCCCTACAGTCGAATGGTGTTCAAAAGACATGCGTGAATGGGCGTGCCTTCATTGAAGGTTGGGTGTCGGGCTGGCACCTTGGCACTGTAAAAATCTCCTGCCAATCATTAGCGGACCGGAGTTCTGCTGTGGCGACCCCTAACCGGGAAAAGCCGAAAGAAGAAGAACAACAATAATAGAGAACAATCTTAACGTAGGTTTAAGTATACTTCATATTTCTAAGAAAATATAAACCAATTACAAAAAAAGTGTTACATAGGCATGCACATATGTGTAGGTAGACAGACGGTTACAAGCACTGCACAACTCTACTCTAAAACTTTGTTTCTAGATAACTTTCTGGTATGCTTATAGTGCTGGCCACATTCTGCTTTCAGCAATAAATTTAACAAATGTCAGTGCTTGTTCCCATTAAACAATCTGCATTAAAAAGCAGCTCTGAATGGCTGTCAGCATTGTAAATGTATTCATTACATAGTGCTTCCAATAAGGGGAGAGTGAATGGAACTTGATTCACATTTAATTCTTGATATGAGAAAGCGAGGAACAAGAAATTATTTGTCTAGTAAAACAGTGACATCTCATCAGGATTTTAATTAAGGTTTAACAAATGCTGACATTTATTTCTGTTCAAGCTTTAACTTCTCATGTCTACATTTCAGGCACTGTATAAATGTTACTGGATTCAGGAATTCATTAGCACCCTGTTTATTTTTGTCAAGTGTATATTGATTACAGAGAAATACTTGCCTTAAACACTGATTCCTTCGTACTTGAAGTTGAAGCAGTTTGAGGATAATTTCACACCTCATTAGGTAGCGGTGTGAGACTGCGGCAATCCTGATTTTGTTTATAATTTTATGTAGAACAAAGTAGAGTAATTGAATGTACTAGAGGAATAAATATCGCTAAGGTAATGGTTTCTACAAAAATAGTGACACAAACTGTAATTGGATTAAATAATTTGGAAATGTTTTGCTGTTCACTCCTTCACATTGCTTTTATTAGTGACAGTTTTTGAAAGAAAATAGAACATTATTTACTTGACATATATGTAACAAATAGCATATTATAAGAATGTAAAATAATCTACATGCATTTTCTCTGAGTGGTTAGGTTACTTAAGCTTGCAGAAATTTAACTTTTCATATATTTGCAGTATATGTTGTTCCTTTCACTGTTTTGGCAGAATTTCCCATATTTACAGGACTTTTATACCAATAAATCTGTTGTCCCTCTCTGCTCATTTGAAAAAATGGAAACAGGTTTTTAAGGTTCTATAATCCTTGGTAATACCAACAGGGGTACATGACTATAATCCAACTGACCTGTAAACTATACTTCTAACTTTAATTTAAATACTAAAGTATTCTTAACCAATATTAGTAAAGTGAAAAAAATAATAAGAATAATCATTCACAGAGATCATTCTGTAGGCTGAAAGAGCTCTTTTTTATTTTTCAGAGCTTTTGTTGTAAAAAGGCTTTATCGATAATTTCATACCTCATTCTTTCTTAGGTTCATAGGTTCATAGGCAGGTACTAGGCTATCAGCCCTGGGGCCTATAAAAGCCCAGCCAAAAGGTACCCTGGCTTTTGCCACCCAAGAAAATTATTTTCCTGTGCCACTGTCGAGCAGAGCCACAGAGGTGATCCCCAGGGTGAATTTCCTATAGGTTCATAGGTAGGTACATAGTCATAAAGGAGTAAAACGGACTATTTAAACCTACAGAAGGATCTCTGTGAATGTTTATTTTCTGTTCTTTTATTTTTCTTTACTTTACTAATAGTGGCTAAAAATACCTTAATATGTAAGTCAAAGCTAGATGTATCCCGTACAGGTCAGATGGATTATGGCTACGTACCATTGTTGGTACCACCAAGGATCATAGAACCTTACAGGCTTATCTTTCTCTGCTTTTTTTTAATGCTGAGAAGGACAAGCTCATTGTATGGGTTTGGAGAATCTGTGCTCATGTAACCAATATTCAGCAACATTATCTTCTCAACTAAATCTTCACACTTTATTATTTAAATGTTTTGGAAGCATATAAAATAAAGGAGTTCATCTGTAGTCTTTTAACCAAGGCTACAGTGAAATGCTTAAAGTAATGATGTACGTCAGGCTCGCTAAAGCAGTTATATATTTCACTGGCCGATATCTAACTGTATAACTATTCATATTGATTTCACTGTAAAAGTCTCCATCAGTCTAAATGATAGTAAAAAGACATCTTACTAAATGAATTGGTTTCTGATTTACTTTTTATATTTACAGTTTTAAGTTGTAGAGATTGATATAGTTTTTCTATTGTTTTCTTTTACTGGCCTGAATATTGAGCCTTTTTGAGAGTCCATTGACTCGTTCATTCCTCATCCTGCTCTAAAATTAGCACTGTAGATCAATAACTGGGGGTCTCGACTTCCAGAGTAGTTGATCAGTAAAGATAAGACTTTTCCTTCTTTCAAGCAGCACAGGAACAGCTCAGGTGCTGCTAGGCCATCATCCATACCTGACTCAGAGCAGTAACTTTACTTGGCTGGACGATAGAGTGCTAACTCTCTTCACTTGGACATATTTTGTCATGTACTTTGGACAGTGCTTTTGCAATGAGTCCTATCCCTATCACTTCCCTTCCCCATGATGGCTAAGTGACCATGGCCCTCTCATTCCCAGCTCTCTAGTGCCTTCATCCAAAATACAGGCTACTGCTAAAGCCAGGTGTGGCTGGGGCTTAGTCAGACATCCATCTAGTTATGAGAAGGAGCTAGCATAGATGGGTGCATTGTTCATATCTAGAAACTAAATAATGCTGATTTTAAACATAAAGTATAATTAACATTAATTTAAGGAGCTTGTGACACCTCTTGTAAAAACAGAAGCTGGAATCCATGGAGTTGGGAAATAACCCTCTAACTATATACCTTGTCATAATATACTGTCCTGGCGCATATCACAAAAGTTTTTGCATTTTATTTTTGTTAAGGACTGTCAGTCTAGCATTCTTATAGGTAGAACATACTAACTATCCTATGACATCACAGGTGAAGATGTACAGAAATGGAAACAACATGCTATCAGTTACACTCAGACACCTTAGCATCTATAATAATAATATATAACCTACTATATTTCTATGATAACCTCTACAATAGAAGACCAATGCTCCTTGTAAAGGAATTTTGCAAGTATGCATTACCAGTAGACAAGACTTAACTTGATATTGACTACAACTTGCTGTATCACTGCAACACAGAGCTAAATATCTTCATATCTAAAGATATATCTTGATTGTGTTTCTCAAGAATGTTTGATCAATGATTTTTTATTCATGTATTTATTTATTTGTTAACTATTTAGGTAGGTGGTCTGTCCATAGACTGTTTTCAGCTACAACTTGGATTAAGTGGCACATTCATAAACCTATCAAATGATATTAATCATGGAATAACTGAATAACAGGGATGATAACTAGGCAGTTGTGCATTTATAAGTACACATTGACATGTATGAAAGTATACAGTGAGACTCATTATAGTGTTTAGAACAACAAACATTAAAGATAATTTGAAAATAATCTCTTAATGTTCATCAAATAATATACAACTGTGCATTATACTCAGAACCTTCTAACAAAGAGAAGTATATGTAGTCTACATGCTGCAATATTTGAAGCCTATTAGGATGATACACTTGGAAGTTGTCAGGGTATGGAGTACTAACAATTACAGATCAATATCTTGCCTTCCAGTGCTATATAAACTGTATACTGGAAGTGATGCAGCCAGGCTTTATAGTCATTCACAAAAAGCTCAGTCATGGCAATAGAACAAAAAGATAAAATAAAGTCATATAGAACAAATGATCATTTGTTGCTAATTAAAACCATAACAGAGAATTGTAAAACGGGGGAAGAATCTAAGTATAGTATGGACAGATTATAAAAAAACATTTGGCAGCATCCCACATTCATGGATAAAGGACTGCTTACAGATGTATCAGATACACCCTACATTGACCAATTATATTACAGTGACTATGAAAATATGGCAAATCTCTTTGCAGCTAAGCCATGACAAAAGCCATATTATTATCCCGGGGACAAAAATTCAGAGGGGGATATTCCAAAGTTATTATTTGCCACCACTGCCTTTTTGTCTTGGCCTTAACCCATTAAGCTGTTTACTTAACAGTTTAAGCCATGGTTACAATTTGGCTGCCAGAAAACAGGCTTGTTTAAAGACTTCTCATCTATTTTTTGGGATAACTTAAAACCATATATTTCATCAGATGAGGAGCTGAAAGCACAACTGCAAGTGGTTCAAACTTTCACAGAGGATATAAGAATGTCATTTGGTCTTGATAAATGTGCAATCCAATGTTTAAAGCAGGAAAGGTGTAGCACCAAAAATATTACTATCAATTGAAATGTGAGATAAAGGAACTTGAGCAGGAGAAAGTGCATAAGTATTTGGAAACTGATGAAGGATTGGCAATAAAATATGAATAAATGAGAATAAAACTTGGTAAGGAATACTTTAGAAGACTAAAACTAATACTGAAAACTGTTTTAACATTTAGGAATGAAGTCCAACCTATACACCAATTTGTTCTTGTTCTAAAGTTTTGGGGTGATTGACTGGCCCCAAAAGGCATTGGATCAGCTAGACAGGAAAGCAAGAAAAATGCTGCATACTTATCAAATGATATAGAAAAATGAGTGTATGCCAAGGTTATATATTCTTCATTGTGAAGGAGGCATGGACCTCCTCAAAACTGATTGCATGCATAGATCTGTAGTCATGGGACTAGATATATATCTACTTACATCACCAGAGTGAAGCAGAGTGAGAATTTTAAAACATACAAAGAAGAAGTCTAACATGACTTCTCCGCTTAGTTTAGCAGAATATCGCTATTGTGTGGGAATGGAAATCAAACGAGAAGTAGATAACAATCAGGCAGCAACTGAATGTGCCAAAAAAGAAAAAAATATAAGGAGAAGGATCAGATGCGAAGGAAAAAAATGTGGAAAAGGCATAAATATTGTGGCAAGTACAGAGCTCTCCTGGAACAACCTCATGTTGATCAGGATTTGACGCAGAAATGGTTAAAGAGATGTGAATTGAAACCAAAAAATGAAAGGTTAATAACTGCAGCCCCAGATAGTGGACTATATACATGCTGGTTTACAAACTAAATTGATCATGTAGGAGAAACAGGTAAATGAAGGTCCTGTAAAAAAGAACTAGAAACAGTTGTGCATCTTGTTGATGGGTGTGATGCATTCACGACAGAGGGCCTGCATATTGTAAGTCATAGTAATGTGACAAGACTGTTGCATTGAGGATTGTGGAAACACTACAATACTGAAGTAATTAAGAAGCATTGGATGCTCTGGAGAGAATGATAATGTTTTTCACACATGGGATCACCCATTACCAATATTTCAAAAAACATGTAAAACTAGATATAGTTATAGTAGTCAAGGAAAAAAAGACAAATCTAGCATTGATCACTGAAATTGCTACACCCCAGTGATTACAGTGTCTTATGTACAGAGAAACACAAAGTCAAAAAATGCCAGAATGTGTGCCATTAGTCTATGTGTAGTAAGTTACAAAATAAGTTGGAGATAAGAAGTGAGGCATAGGCAGTGATTGCCAGACAAATGGCTTTGTCATAGGTGTTTATATATGATAAACTGTGATGTAAACCTACAAATTTGGATGACTATTGCTTGGAAGGCACTGGTGTTTTAGAAAGAGAGGTTGGACATTTAGGGAATGGCTGGATTCAAAGAAGAAAAAGCCTGTGATTCTGTAGTAGGCTTCTAGCTGCTACAGCGATGACCAGATAGTGTTTAAAGGATAGTGGCTATACCACAGTACTAGATGTTTGTAAACTTGCTTTCATCTGATCATTGTTAAGTGGGGTCAAGTATCATCAGAGAATGATCAATTTTTAATTACTGCACGGTAGTTCCAAATAACACACTTGTAGAGTTTCTGGTGTTTAGTGTCAGTTTATTTTAAAGAGGAACCTTATAAAATTGAAAATCCCTTTCCAGGCCAGTTTGAATGGTTGTTCCAAATTTCCCTGCCTTAATAATTCATCAATGTAATGTAGTATTTGGTGTATTTGGGGAAGATAAGACAAGTTATATGATAAAAAAAAGATGGAGGGGCACGTAACCCAGTTTGGTCAGTACTGTGAGCTCATGTCAAAGAGAATATTTCTTTAAGTGACACTGAACATTTTATTAACCTGATCGCTATAAAATCAGGATAATGGAACTTGGGCAAATCGTGACTTTTTATAGTTTTGATATCGATAGAGCATGACTAATACATTTAAAATTTTGCTTTATGTCTGTCAGTAGGCTAGCCCTTAGTAATCCATGATCCATAGTGGAATACTTGGTTCCACTTCTGCATTAGAAGTATATGTGCTGTGGCCTACAAGAAATCTATGTTGAATTTGTGCAGTTAACCCTTATTTTCTGATCTGTACTAGGACCATTTTATGGAATAAATGAATATAATATCCTCGCTGACTCTCTCATAGCATCATTCCAGAAGTGTACACATTATGGCAACATGGACAGACCAGTGAAATAAAATGTCAAAAACATAACACAAGCTTCAGTTTTACACAATAAATTGCAATGTCATTATCTACTATCCAGATGATATTGAAATATAATGTTATACTAAAATAGCTCTCAAAATTCTACATATTGTTTAATATATTGTTAGAAAAATTTAATTTGATAATGATAGTGGATGCCATACAATGACATTGAAATGATAGAATGACCACAACAGGCCAGGATTTAAAGACCAGGCCAGGTTTCAATGGTAAAATTAGGGATTTCATGTATACTGAAAAGAATATCATGTGGCAACATTGCCTGAGACTTTTATCTGGGGATAACAAATGGTGTTACTTTAAATGCTGAGAAACTTTGTGCACAGTCTCTTACACAGATTAAGGAAGCATGGTGAATGATATACTGATTTATCACTGTAGTAAGTAATATTGCTTATTAATTATGAAGTATATGTTCATTACTTTACTGTAAGCTGTCTGGTGATTTTCTACCACTGTTCTATTTACATATATTCAGTTTGTTAATTTTCAAATTGTTAATGTCTATTTTCATAGTGTAATGTCTGGAGCTTTTCTCCTCGGATCTCCACTGAAAAAAGGTATCTACACAGCTGGACTAACCTGCTTAACGAATGTCAAATAAATAAATAAATAAATAAAAATACAGTTTCACTGAAGGTCCTTTTGCTGAAAGGGCATGGAAATGCGAATAGAGCATGTGAGATACTAATCGCTGCTACAGGGATGTGTGACCTTAGAATTAGTATATTAAGGTAAGGAGGGTTGGAGGCTGAAGGGGTCTTGCCTGTTTGCAAAAAGTACTCTCTGCATTTTTCTTTCTTTTAATACAGGTGTAGTTGTAGTACTTTTGCTTCTAGCTTTGTGATTTCCTCTTTTTATTTTAGTGTTTCTTATTTAAAGTTCTGCAATGTTATATGATTCACCATTTTTGATTTTTTTAATTTAACATTAGTCTATAGTTTTTTTAACGTTCTTCAGGTATGAGTGCATCAGTGTCAGAGTTCCATACATGCTGCTGGTAACCCAGGTTTTGGAACAGACTAGAGACTGCATTGCTAGGAATTTTAAAACACCTCTCCCTGCTTTGTAAAGGACTGTGTTAGCATACACTGCTCAGTTCATCTGTCAGAAAACATTTTCTTAATAAGGATATTAAATAGATGAAGAATTAAACTTTTAAGCCTCTGATATGCGCCTCTTCTTTGTATGAAAATTGCTGCAAATGACTTCTCCTTAGGTGAATGATATATATACTCTAAAGAGAGAAGTCTCATACAGCTTGCTATTGTTGGGTTTTTGTTACGATTACCTTTTATTAAAAATAAAATAGGATATAACAGTATAAAAAGACCTTGCCCAAAAGACTGCAGCATGTCTTCTGAGATACAAAACAGTGTAGCTAAACAATGTAACACAATTAATACAACAGAAAAAGTGGAATGTTTTTGAAGTCCAACAGTGGTTTCAAGAACGTTTCTATTACCATATATAGTTAGTATTTCTAAATTCTATTAAGCCAGGTCTAGGTATTTGCTTTCAGGCTTTGGATATCTGCATCCAGCTTTAATTTTCACATTGTGGCTAGAAGTGTTTTGGGGATAAATGATAAAATTACTCTAATTTTAACTCAGTTTTAATATAACTCACTATCCCTCCGTCCCCAAAAAGATCCAATGAAATGATTACAGCATTTCAAAAATCTATATCCCATTGACACAACTGTTTTTTCCAATAAAACTCTGCCCTGAAAGACTAGAACAAAACCAGTGTAGCAAATCTGTACCATCTGTCCCACATCTTTATTATTATTAACATCCCTTGTCTGCAGAAAAATCGTTGTAGGAGTAAGTAACGTATAATCTGTAAACAATCATTATGGCTTGAATGCATTAACTATTTCTATATACTGGTTACTTTTCCTTATTGTCCCACCTAGTTTGTAATGCTGGCATATTTTTCATATGACTCAATAAATGATTGCACCTTTCCATGTTGAGTCATTTGTGTGGAAGAGAGGTGAAGAAGAGAGTACAGGCAGGATGGAGTGGGTGGAGAAGAGTGTCAGGAGTGATTTGTGACAGACGACTACCAGTAAGAGTGAAAGGGAAGGTCTACAAGAGGGTAGTGAGACCAGATATGTTATATGGGTTGGAGACAGTGGCATTGACAAAAAGGCAGGAGTCAGAGCTTGATGTGGCACAGTTGAAGATGTTAAGATTTGCACTGTGTGTGACAAGGATGGACAAGATTAGGAATAAGTATATTAGAGGCTCAGCCCAGGTTGGAAGGTTTGGAGACAAAGTCAGAGATGCAAGATTACATTGGTTTGGACATGTTGAGTCATTTGTGTGGAAGAGAGGTGAAGAAGAGAGTACAGGCAGGATGGAGTGGGTGGAGAAGAGTGTCAGGAGTGATTTGTGACAGACGACTACCAGTAAGAGTAGATAGGAGAGATAACTATCCCAGCAGAGTGTAGCCTCCCAGACATCTCAAATGCGCAGGTGAAAGCTGCTCTCTCTAAAGCTAAAAACACAGCATCAATGGGACTGGATGGTGTCCCCGGCTGTGTGCTACACGAGCTAAATGAGGAATTAAACCCGCACATAAGGCAGCTGTTTAATCTCAGCCTTTCCACAGGATACGTGCCCAAGGAGTGGCGTACGGCAACTGTGGTCCCACTCCACAAAGGCGGTGCCTCTACGGACCCTGGTAATTACTGCCCAATAAGCTTAACAAGTCTAGTCTGCAAAGCTATGGAGAGGATCATAATGGAGCTCATAAACAAAGATATAGGGGATTTGCAGACATTGGACCCGACCCAGTTTGGCTTCGTCAAGGGCAGATCATGCCTTTTGAACTTGGTCGACTTCTTCAAAACAGTCACCAAGGCCATTGATGAGGGAAAGGCAGTCCATACAGCCTACCTTGACCTTGCAAAGGCCTTCGACACAATACCCCACTCGGGTATTGTAGAAAAACTTACCAGCTTAAATGTAAACCCATATGTCACAAGATGGGTTGCAAACTGGCTTAAGGACAGAACCCACAGGGTTAGAGTTGCTGGCGCTATGTCAGACTCCAAGCTGGTCACAAGTGGTGTCCCACAGGGCTCGGTCCTTGGCCCCCTATTGTTCGGCATCTATTTCTCAGAAGTACAGGCCAACATGGGAGGACTTTGGCTGACAAAGTTTGCAGACGACTGCAAACTGGGTGCCATAGTGGAAAGTGCATCGGACACGGATATCCTTCAGAAGGGACTCACGGAAACAGATAGCTGGTGCCAGAGCCATGGCCTGAAGTTAAACGCCAAAAAATGTATAGTCATACCCTTCGGGAAAAACAAGGTAACCCCAAGCTACCATATAGGTGGCAATCCACTAAGCACAGAAGAGGTTATCAGGGACCTGGGGACCCAGGTTGACAGTGGCCTTTCTTTTGACACTCACGTTGCTAAAGTGGTTAGAAAGACCTTCTACATTGCCCACCTGATCATGAAGGGATTCACATCCAGATCTAATGAGGTCATTGTTCCCCTGTACTCTTCACTTATCAGATCAATGATCGAGTACAATGCCCCATTCAGGATGTATCTCACCCGACATCTGCAGCAATTGGAGAGACCCCAGAAGTTCCTAACCAAAAGGATAAAGGGACTTCAAAATCTGTCATATGCTGCCAGATTGAAGAAACTCCAGCTCTATTCAGTTGCATACCATCTGCTCAGAGGTGACATGTGCCTGACATACAAGGCCATGTCCAACCCGGAATTAATGGACATGCTCCACCTCAAAAAATCCACATCCACCAAAACCACTAGAGCAAGCGACTTAAACCTTAGCACGGATATAAATAGGACGTGCTGGAGGGATAGATTTATCACTCAGAGACTCCCTATGCTGTGGAATAAAATCCCGATCCATGTGAGGCAGAGCACCTCGCTGGCTCTGTTCAAGAGAAATCTTGACCTGTGGATGGGAGATCGTAGGTTTATCCCGGGAATCATCTCTGTGTCACTGCTGGACAGAGGCACAACAAACTAATGGGCACAGTATTTTTTCATATAAGGGGTGGCGTAAGCCACAAAAATTTGGGCTAGGCTTATAAATGCCTTAGGGCAGATAGCCTAGTATAAACCTATGAACCTAAACCTATGAACCTATGTGCTGAGGAGGGTTGCAGAGTAAATTGGGAAAAAGATGCTAAGGATGAAGCCGCCAGGTAACAGAAAAGAGGGAGGGCTAAGATAAGGTTTATGGATGTGGTGAGAGAGGACATGCAGGTGGTTGGTGTGACAGAGCAAGATGCAGAGGACAGGAAGAAATGGAAACAGTTGATCTGCTGTGGTGACCCCTAACGTAGAGCAGCCGAAAGAAGAAAAAGAAGATTTCAAGAGTATTGAATGAATGGGTGGAACAATATTTCAATTTCCACCTATTTATTGTCCCCATTACATAAGAAATTTGATTTTTACCCCTTTAGCCAGTGTTCTCTGGTCCCAGAAACAGAGTCCCCCACAAAAATTAAGTGATTCTACCTGTCCTATACCTTTGCCTATTATAAATGGGGATCCACTGTGCAATGTTAAATATTCATGTGGCATATGTTGAAAGTGAGGTACACCCCCCCCCCTTCTATCTCATGGGGTGTACTATTCTGTTTTGTGGATCCCATTACCCTTTCTTCCATTAATGAAAGGTACACTATGCTTCTGAATTTCAGAAAACTCAGAAGGGCCAGTCTGTATATCACCATTGCTTACCACATTAATCTGCCCTACCAATGTATAGCTCATATCACTCCTTTTTTCAGCATTGTTTGTATTTTCTCATAAGAACATAAAAAAAAATATTTGGTGACAGTTTCTTGAAAGGAAGTGCCCCTGAATCCTAAATATGTATTTATTTTTTTACATTGGTTGACAAGGAAATTCAGACTAAGTGGAAAACACCTTTTCAGTGGAGGATCAGGGAGAAAAGCTCTACAAGATACAGAGAGTAAGTAACATACATACGTATATAGTGTAATGAATCATTTGAGTATACAATAATGAGGAACAATGATTGAGCATTGACAAGATATGCATGAATAGTCAACATGCAAACAAGAGTATAATCATGACACAAATAATACAGTGATATGAAAAATCATTCAAAGGTAGATCAGAATGAAGGAGTGTTTAGACAAAGTTTAGACCCACAGTATTTTATAATACTAAGACAGTAGTTAAACAAATGTTCATAACAATGTAAAGTTGATGAGAGTCTGGTAGAGTGTATGTGACCAAGGAGATGTAATAGTACAGGATAATATGGAAGATTACTGTCCAAGTAATCATTTTAGAGCAGGATGAGGTAGAGTAGATAAGGGTAGTTTAGAGGCATTCGTCTGGTGCCATTCATGAGCAAAGCCATGAAACCTTTAGGTTTCAAAAATAGTTTGAAGGATTTCAATTTGTTAGTTTGCCTGAATGAGAGGGGACTAGAGTTCCAAACTTTAGAGCTGTGAGAGGAATACAATGAGTCACCTGCAGTATTGTTTGAGTTCACAGTAGAGTAAAGAATCTTACATGGGAAGTGAAGATGAATAATAATTTCAATGTATGGCATTTTTCAGGTTGGAAAATTAGATTAGAAACATTTTTTCTTTGAATATCAGCAAGGAAATTCTAACCAATTTATCTGCATTAGTAGCATGCAGAGATGGAATCTATAAAGATATCAGCAGTCACTTTAGGTATTAGGTTGTAGAATTATTCTTGCATAGTTATTTGGGTAGCTTGCAAGCTGACGAATGTAGGAGTAGTTCATAGCAGGGCAGGATTTTTGGGGAAGGTGTCTTTTTTGATGTTCTCTATCCCTCTTACCTCTGCGTCGATAAATGCAGACTAGAATAGTTTTGTCACAGATCCATGTAAGACCCCAGGCTTTTTTAGAACTCTTGACTATTGCCAGTACATTGAATAGGACTGTACCCGTTTGACTTGAGAATAAAACATAATCATCAATTCATATCTTAAACAAGGATTTCTCTTTACCTTCTGTGTGCAGGGCCTCTATTCTCATGTGGACTTTCAGTGCTAAAATGAGGCAACAATGCTCTGAAGTGCCCCATTTAATCTCCACCTTCACTAAATTCAATAGAAGAAACACTGGGATGTAAATCCAAAGCTTGCAGCCAAGCTAGTAAAACCCTACTGAACATCCTGTTTAAAAGATTAAAAGAAAAGAAAAGGAAAAAAAAAAACTGCTCAACAGAATCAAAAGCCTCTTTTTAATTAAAGATAACTGCTTTCATATTTTGGACTTCTAACTAGGATTTCCTCAAAAATGAGGTTGCAATCCACCAAATTTATATGCTTTGGCAGACAGTTATATAATCATCTTGCCATATTTGTATGATCTTGTGTAGTACTTGATGTAGGCACTAGGTCAAAATTTTAGCATTTGCATTTATAAGTAAGATAGGTTTTATTTGCTTACAACACTTAAGTGCCTTGTCCCTAGTGGGAGGATACTTTTCCTGGTTATTGCCACAAATACCATTAATTACTTCCATTAGTATTTTGGAAAGATCCCCCCCCCCTTTAAAAGTCAACAGGGTAACCATTCAAGTCACAGGATGTTCTTTCTTTTTTTCCACCTTCGTGCTTCCAATAAATGAATGTCGGCATCTATCATTTCTTTATGTTGTGGTACAAGAAGCCTTCCAGGGTATCACTTCCATCTATTCTGATTTCATATACATACATATGGTAGAGTAAAGCCTTTTGTGAAAGGAGACAAAAGCATTTACTTTCATTAGGTGCTTTGGTAACCCTTCCATCTACCTTCTTAAATTCAGCTATCATTTGCTCTATGTTTCTTTTTTTAAACCTCCATATGATGTATTTTTGCCCTGACATTCTCTCTTTTTCCACAGAAAATCCCCTTCCTTGTGCTTCTGTTTTGATGAAGTTCATTATGACCTGGCTCAGCTGACTCATATGTTGTTTTCATTTCCTAAAATCACTTTATTCTGTCTGAATGTTGTACTTATTTTGAAGAGCCTTTAGTTGATGTCCCAACCCTCGATTGCTGTCCTCTTTATCATTCCTAATTCTGTCCTCTTCTGCCATGATTATTATCTGTGTTGTCACCTTTAACTATCCCACCAAACCTCTTTTTTTCCCTTGCATATTATCAATAATAACACTATCCATGAACTCCTACAGCAAATTTTGTTCCTGGGCCGTCTTTCCATTTATAATGTATCCATCAGGTGCCCATCCCTAGCATTTGTAAATACTATTAGAAGCTGAAGTTGATGGGTTTAGACTTACTGGATAAAGATCAGGTATATGTCTGTCCATTATATAGCCCATTTTATACAGTCACAGTTTATAGACTCAGTTCTACAAATTTTGCTTCCACAAAAGAAATCTGACTTGCAGACCTGTTTTTCCAGTGCCCTACAGAATGCATACTGTTTTTTTTGGGTGTGCTACCTCTCCAGATATTCTTTGGGTTTCAGAAATGCCACATCTGCAACTGTGGCCAGGCCAACACTGTTTATACTGCATGCACATAAAGCCTTGATGCATATTACCTATACCTGCAGCCAGGCCAGAGTGCGCATGAAGAGAGTTTTGCCTTGGTTGCAGTACAGACCTATAGTCAGAATGTATTATGGTATTTCAAGGCCAGATTAAAGTACAAGCAGGTGCACTAAGCGCTGATCATGCCCAAGCATCCATGATAGTCACTGCTAGTCTATCTGCACAGATGAAAAAAATGTTTTGTTTTATTAATTATTTATTTTATTTTACATTTGTTGACCAGTTTTGTACAACTGAGCCAAAGCCCTTTTTCGGTGGCGGCCCAGGGAGAAAAACTTCATAAGTATATACAAATTAACAAAAAGTAGAATACAATGGTAATTTAAATTCATACAGTAATCACATAACTTTACAAGTGTAAAACACAAAAGTAGGTAACAGCAATATTAAGGTGTTATTAGGATACAAATGCATAGGAAGTTACATAAGAAGCATGGTGTGTTTGCTATGTGATATTTATACTAAGTATTACATGTTACTTAGACAGTAGCAGTAAGTCAGGCCATGTTTGTAGATCTAGAAATAGGAAGGAAGGTTAAGAGGTAGTACGGAGAGAAGGAAAAGAGCAGGATGAGAAAGGGAGCAGGCGATTCATGGGGGCAAGTAAGGAGTAACAGATAAACATGGCTACTATGTAAAATGGATGTGCTCAGGCAGGGTCAGGACAGTGGCAAGTCCAGTGACTTTTAAAGTATTCTTTGTTGGCTGATTTAAATTGTTTGGGGTGTGTGAGGGTCCTGATTTCAAGTGAGAGTTTATTCCAAGCAATAGAGGTGCGGTAGTTATATGTGTTACACCCAGTTTTTGACTTGGGTTTGTAGACTTTTAATAGGTCTTGGGTTGAGCTCCAGAGATACCTTGTTGGGGAATAGTGAGAGATGAGGGACGATAGTGCTGGACAGAAAGCTGGCTGATAAAGAATGGAGTGTACGATTTGGAGCTGAGACTGGAGAAGCAAGTCAGGTAGTTCAAGCCAATTTAGGTATTTTAGGGAGAGAAAGTGGTGAGATTTATAGGTTTGTTGTGGTACAAATCTTGCTATCTTGTGAGAGGTCGACTCTAGCTTGGTAAGTAGCATGGAGATGAGATTTGTAAGTATATGGGAAAAATATGTTAAGCAAGGTAGAAGGTATATATGCATAAGAGTAATCCTGGCTTCTGTGGTAAGGATTCTTTTTTATTTCTATATAGGAGTCCTAGTTTCTGATGGGTTTTTCTGATGCAATTATTTATGTGTAGATAAAATTTTAGTTGATCGTCGATGGTAATGCCGAGTAGTTTTGTGCTGGATTCGACTGTGATAGTATTGTTAAGGAAAATTATGGAGAAGGAAGATTTGATGTGGTTTACGTTTTTAGAAAGAAACAATAGTAACTTTGTTCTTATAGGGTTGAGGATGAGCTGATTATTGGAGAGCCATGTCTCAACTGAGTTAAAGGATGACTAGGTAGTTGATAGGAGTTCAGAGGGTGAGCTGGCAATAGTGATGACTGTTGCTGATGTATTGTTGTAACCAAAAGCAATATATAGGCACAGTTGTTCCACAAAAGGAAAAATGTCAAAGATTGCTAAGGGTGGAGTAGAGAGTCATTAGTAGAGCAACAGGAAGTACAGAAATGGGCAGATAACTGCAAAAAGAGGTTCTGACTAAAGCAACTATGCAAACCACAGTGGAGATGGGGGTATGACAGTACACAAATGTGGAAGTATAAAGAAACCAAGACAGGAGGTGGGATACAATGCAGTGACATGGTGTCTCATAGGTTCATAGGTAGGTACTAGGCTATTGGCCCTAGGGCCTATATAAGCCTAGCCAACAAGGTACCCTGGCTTTTGCTACCCAAGAAAATTATTTTCTTGTGCCCTGTCGAGCAGAGCCACAGAGGTGATCCCTGCGGTGAATTTCCTATTTCCCATGCAATCATCAAGATTTTTCTTGAAGAGTGCTAATGAGGAGCTTTGTTTGATATAGTTAGGCAGTTTGTTCCAGAGTATGGGGAGTCTATGGGACAGGAATCTATCTCTCCAGCATGTTCTGTTTATTGTGGTAATGAGGTTTAAGTCCCTAGAGCATGTAGCTCAGATGGATTGGGATTTCTTTAAGTGGAACATGTCCAACAGCTCTGGGTTTGATATAGCTTTGTATGTTAGGCAGAGATCACCTCTGAGTAGGCGATATGCAACAGAGTAAAGCTGGAGTTTTTTGAGATGGTTTGAGTAGGTCATCTGTTTGAGGCTGGTAATCCTCTTTATGAGGTATTTCTGCAGCCTTTCCAGTTGTTGTAGATGTCTTGTGAGGTACATACTAAAAGGGGCATTGTACTCTATAATGGGTCTAATGAGTGATGAGTAGATGGGAACAATTGCCTCTTTTTTCCTGGATGAGAAACCTTTTATGATGAGGTGTGCCATGTAGAAGGATTTCCTGACTACTGTGGCAATGTGATTCTCAAAGGGGAGACTACTGTCCATCTGTGTCCCAAGGTCTATTATCACACTTTTGGTATTAAGTAGACTCCCACCTATGTGATAGCTCATGGGTACAGACTTTTTACCAAAGGGGATGACAATGCACTTTTTGGCATTGAGCTTGAGGCCATGGCTTTGACACCAGACATCTTGTCTCGGTGAGGCCCTTTTGTAGTATGTCCACATCATTAGGAGTTTTGAATATAGCTCCTAGTTTGCAGTCATCTGCAAACTTCATTAGCCAAAGACCTTCTATGTTAGCCTGTACTTCAGAAAAGTAGATACCAAACAGGAGAGGACCCATGACTGAACCCTGTGGTACTCCACTTGTCACTGGTCTGAAATCAGATTTGGAGTCTGCTACTTTAACAGTGTGGGCTCTGTCAGTGAGCCAGTTGGCAACCCATCTTGTGACATCTGGATTTATACCTAGTTTAGTGAGTTTATCTATAATTCCAGAGTGGGGAAAGGAGTCAAAAGCCTTGTCGAGATCTAGATAGGCTGTGTGAACCACTGTACCCTCGTCTATGGCTTTGCTGACTGCCTCAAAGAAGTCTATCAGGTTTAGGAGACATGTTCTGCCTTTTACAAACCCGAACTGGGTGGGGTCCAGAGTTTGGAGATTACCAATGTCTTTGTTTTTAAGTTCCATGATGGAACTCAAAGAAGTCTATCAGGTTTAGGAGACATGTTCTGCCTTTTACAAACCCGAACTGGGTGGGGTCCAGAGTTTGGAGATTACCAATGTCTTTGTTTTTAAGTTCCATGATGGAACTTCCATGGCCTTGCAGACCAGGCTCATTAGGCTAATGAGGTGGTAGTTCCTGGGGACCATGATGGCTCCCCCTTTGTGGAGTGGGATAACCATCACTGTGCACCATTCAGTGGACACAAAGCATGAGGTGAGGCTATGATTGAACATGGTGCTTAGGTGGGGTGGCAGTTCATTCTGTAGTTCATGAAAATGCAGCCTGGGATGTTGTCAGGTCTCTTGGATGCTGTGTTCTTGGCTTTGGAGTGTATGTTTTTTACCTGTGCAGCCATGATTACAAGAACTTTGCAATCTTCCGGTATAGAGATGGACCTTTTAGAGGGTGAGAGGGGGGTAAAGTTAGCACTGAACCTGTCTGCCAGGATGTTGGCAATATCAATTGGTTTTGTATATTTAGTGCCATTGTACTGAAACTCAGAGTAAATCTGAGTGTTGCCATTGAGATTCTTGACATAGCTATAGAACGGTTTGTGGTTGTCTTTAGAATCAGTGGCAATTTTGTTTTTGTAACTAGCTTTGGAAGATTTTATGAGGGGTCTCAGCTTCTTACTGAGGCTGACCAGGGAGTTCCTCCAATCATGGGATTTTACTCTTTTGTAAACAGTTTCTTTCTTCTGTTGCAGAGTTTGTTTATGGCAGGGGACCACCAGATTGGCTTCCTTTTTTTGGAGGATAGCATCTTGATTCTGTTAGGGATAGCACGATCCATGCACGTGTGTAAGTGCTTATAAAGTGCATTTGTGTAGGATTCAGCAGTCGTACCTCTATTGTCCGTCTGCATGGGTGTCATGAAGTTTGCCACTTCTGTCTTAAAAAGCGTGAAGTTGGCTTTGGAGAAATTTTTTACAGTGGTTTCCCTAATGGGGGGTGGAAGCGGGATGTGGATGTCTAGGGTGATTAGCTTGTGGTCTGATCTGACCAATGAGGAATTGACCTCTGGTGTGGAACACTGGTCACCCATGTTGGTAATGACCAGGTCTAGGATATTGCTGCCCCTGGTGGGGATGTGGATAAGTTGATCCAAGGCATTGGAGTTTATGAATTCCAGAAAACGTTGAACAAAAGAGTTTGTACATGAGTAGTTTTCCCAATTAATTGTGGGGTAGTTGAAATTGCCCATTATTAGGGTGTTGGGTTGTACCCTAATATTTTCCAGGGTATCAAGAAATGAGGAGTGGGAATCCTGGGGCATGGTGGGGGATCTGCAGCAAGTTACAATTTGGAATGCGGTCTTGCCCAGAGTTAGTTGTACTTGGATAATCTTGGATGCATTATGCTGAGCAACTAGCCTGGAGGTGTGGATATCCTTAATGAATATGGACACATCTCAACCTTTAGTGTTTTGGTCAAGGTTAGGTGGCCGAAAGGTGTGGTATGAATTATAGCCTGGTAATGCAAGGGTGCTCTCTGTAGCCTTGAACCAGGTCTCTGTCACTGCACAGATGTCGATGTTCTCCATTTTAAGGAGTGCCTCGAGTGAATGCATTTTGAGGTTTAGACTTCTAGTATTGAGTAGCATTACCCTCAGATTTTGCTTGCTTGTACCTGTTGCAGTTGTGAATTTGTCATTTGAACCTTGCCTAAAAAAGGCACTATAGGGTGTATCATCATACAGTAGTTATGACAACATCAGAGTTTGATTAAACTACCTGTAATATAATGTGAATGTCATGAAAAAAATGACAATATTCAACCCTGAGCAGATTTGCTTCATCAGTTCTGTATACTTATATTCTATCCTCAGTTTCTTAACAAAGTGAGCCAGTACAGGAATCACTATAAAGGTGTCAGAGATGCACATTTCTGGGAAATGTTGCACATCTGCATACTGATAACAGACAAAAGAAAGGCAAGTCTCATGGAAACTGAGCCCATGCCTTTGTTACTTATAGATTATATGCCAGTGAATTAGCAAGTTGAGCTCCAGAAGTGCTCATACTGAGGGTGTAAACACATATTGGGGAAGGTAACACACTTGCAGACTGATAGCAAAAACAAAAAAAGACAAGCTGCAAGGAATTTGAAACCATGCCTTTGGAAATAGCAAGGGGGGCATGGCATGGGACTCAATGGAGGTGTCAGGAAAACACATTAGAAGATAATCCTCAGGATTCAATAAACTCTGTGTAGGCTTCATGTAGAGCCTACAAGTAGTTTACATGTTTGCGCAATGATGTACAGCATGTGGCAGTTTGCAATGCATATTAATGAGGTGCGGTGCTCCTAAGCTACGTTTCATGGCTCACAACAGTGTTACTGTCCGTGAAACCTCATAAGCGAATACAGATAGCAATTCCATTTAAGGAAGAGCATCTACAGTTTGCAGATTTATATGGAATGCCTCAATGATCACTAGGGCTTTACATACAGCGAAACCTTGTTAGTGAATGTGGATAGCAATGTCATGTAAGGAACAGCACTTACAATGCGTGAATTTGCAAGCAATGTCACAGTGATCACCAGGGGTTTACAAATAGCTGTTATTATGTTAGTGCAACGCATCTGCACAGAGGCCAACTTAATAATAGGACAAATAACCAGTAGTAGGTACATATTTGGCGTAGATGTCACATTGAAATGTGTGAGAATGTAACACTCACAACATCTTAGAGTGACAAATGTGTACAAAGTCATAATAATGGGAGGATAAAGGTCCAGAAATAGGGATAGATTTTTTTAATATTGCACTGACAAACTTAGAAAGTTGATATAATATATAGGTTGTACATTAGCATGAACTTTCTGAAGAGCATGAAGTTTGAAACTCAAGTATCAGTCATACGTTTCTGACTGCTCCCATAGGTTCATAGTTGTTTACTAGGCTAACAACCAAAAGGGCTTTTTTAAGCCTAGCCATGCACCCCAAAACTCTAACAAGTTCTGATACCCTTGATAAGTGTAAGCAGGGGTTTGGGAGATGAACCATTTACAGGTTACTTGTGTCTGTTAGAGGCATAGGTGCCAAACCAGGGGTGAATTTCTGGTCTCCCATCCAATTGTCCAAGTTGCACCTGAATTGAGTTAGGGAGGAACTCTGCTTCACATAGGTGGGGAACCTCTTCCATAGATGGGGTAGTCTCTGGGATACATACCTATCTCTCCAGCAGGTCCTATTTATATCCCAGGCAAATATTGAAGTCTCTAGAATAGGTAATTCTGGTGCTGTTTGTTTTGTGGATATGCAGGAGGTCCATCAGAGTGGGGTCTGATAGTGCCCTGTATGCCAGGCATAGATCTCCCCTCAAAAGCCTGTAGGAGACGGAATACAAGGATAGGCCTTGAGGTGGTCTGCATAGGTTATTTTACTTACGCCATGTATTCTTTTAATGAGGAACCTCTGTGGACATTCCCAATTGTTGGATATGCCTGGTTAGGTACATATCAGGTCTGATGAATGCCAAATTCAGTGGAACAATGACTTCCTTGGATTTAGATGCCATATCTTTGTTTATAAGTTGTATAACATGGAATGATTTCTTGACCACTATAGACAAGTGATGATCAAAGGCTAGATTACTATCTATGTGTGTCCCTAAGTCCCTGACTACAGGGTCAACTCTAAGGGGTGTGCTGTCAATATGATAGTTACCAGTGATGGATGACTTCCCAAAAGATTCTATTATGCATTTCTTTGCATTTAGTTTTAGTCCATGGTTCTGACACCAGTTGTTTGTCTGTGTCAGCCCCTCCTGGAGAACATGTGTGTCAGTGTGAGATTTAATGACAGCTCCTACTTTTCATTTATCTGCAAATTTAGTTAGCCAGAGACTCCTGACATTGGCCTTGATTTCTGAGAAGTAAATGCCAAAAAGGAGCAGTCCAAGGACTGATCCCTGAGGGACTCCATTTGTGACTGGCCTCTTTGTAGAGATGGACTCACCAATTCTTACTTCCTGTGTCCTGTCTGCGAGCCAGTTGGCTATCCACTGGGTGGTATACAGGTTTGTACCTAACCTCTTGAGTTTGTCAATAATGCCTGAGTGGGGTATTGTGTCAAATGCCTTGGCCAGGTAAAAGTAGACAGTGTGAATGATTTTGCCCTCATCAATCGCTTTGGTAACCTTCTCAAAGAAGTCCACCAAGTTGAGTAGGCATGATCTGTCCATGACAAAACCAAATTGGATTGGGTCCAGTGTCTGGAGGTTTACAATATCTCTATTGATGATCTCCATGATAATCCTTTCCATGGCTTTACATATAAGACTAGTGAGACTTATGAGTCTCTAGTCTCCAGGGTTTGTAGATGGCCCACCTTTATGCAGAGGGACGACTGTTGCCTTTCTTCATTCATGAGGCAGGAAGCCTGTTTGGAGGCTACAGCTAAATAGTAATTCCAGAGGCCCTGACAGGTCATGTCTCATGCTATTTAGAAGGCATCCTGGGATATTGTGTAGGCCCAGTGATGCAGTGTTCTTGGTCTTAGAGAGAGCATTAGAGACCTGTTCCATAGTGATTGTAGGGGGAGTTATATTTGATGATATTTCCTGAGGGAAGGTTGGGGGGAGTAACATTGGAGCTGAATTTATCAGCCAGGACGTTTGCTATATCTTCTGGCTCAATATAGGTGGCTCCATTTATAGTGAGCTCTGCACACAATTGTGTATTCCCTTTGAGGTTGCAAACATAGCTAAATAATGCTTTGTGGTTGTTCTTGGCCTGGGAGGCCAAACCTACCTCAAATATGGTTTTGGTAGACTTTATTTGTCCTCTGAGTTGTTTGTTTAGTTTGATGAGAGTGTTTTTATCCTTCTGGGTGCTGCACCTCCTAAATTTTGCCATGATTTTCTTCCTCCTGTTAGCCTATTGATTTTGTGATTCCACCAGGGTGGCTCGTTTTTTGAGTTAGTTCTGTACCTCTTCCTGGTAGGTACAGTTGCCTCTGTGCAGCTATTAACATGCTTGTAGAGGGTTTCTGTGAACAGCTCTGCATAGGCAGCAGTGTTCTCAGGGTTTATGGGGGGGGGGTTAAAATGTTGCCAGGTTCTCACTTAATAGCATGAGGTTAGCCTGAATATTCCAGGTTTAGCTGGGGGTCCAGGTTTTATTTTTACTTCAAAAGAGACGATTTTGTGGTCTGACTTTAACAGGGAAAGCATTACAGTAGGGAGTGTGCAGCACTCTCACATATTAGTGAGGACCATATCCAGTATGGTTGCACCCCTGGTTGGTGCATTGACTACCTGGTCCAGGGAGTTTGTGTTTAAAAAATCCAGGAGTCTCTGTGCATGTACGTTTGGTGTCATATAGGATTCCCAGCTAAAATGGGTTAATTAAAGTCACCCATGAATATGGTACTGGGTTGGATGGTTAGTGTTTCTTATAAGTTTAAATACATGGTATGGGTTTCCAGGGTCATAGATGGGGACCTATAGCTTGCAAGGAAGTGGTACTGGATTTTACCTATGGTGGTCTGAACATGGAGCTGCTCAAGTGCATTGTCCTGTTTGACCAGGCTTGAAGTATATTTATTTTTGATGTAAATAGAGGCACCTCCACCTTTAGTCCCTACCTGTGAAGTAGCTGGTCTAAAATTGTGGAAGACATTATAACCTTCCACTGTTGGTGTGCTCTCTGCGTCTTTAAACCATGTCTCAGTGACTGCACAGACATCAGCATTCTCTAGGGTAAAGACAGCTTGTAGGGAGTGGAGTTGTTTGTAATACCTTTAGATTTTCTTGGTTTTGATTTGCTATATCAGAAGTACTTTCAGTATGGCATTGCTTAAAAAAGGCACTGTGGGGGAAGACAATGTTTTAGCTAATATCAAAAGCCTAAAAGGGAGAGGTGCAGACCATCCCTGGCAAAGCAGCATGGTCTGTTGACCATCTCCTTCCATGCTGACAAACATTGCACCCCCTTAGAATGACAGAAGAAACTAAGGCAATTATTAAAGTCAGTCATCTTTTGTTCATATTGTGGCATCATCCTTGGAGAAGTAAAATGCTGCTCAATGCTAGACTCATACCAGTCTGAGACACATATTTCGAGAGTTCCATGATGTCTGTCTTCATATAGTCTAGTGAGGTGCATCTGAGGTAATTTACTCCAACATGGACTATGACTGAATCATATTAGTAACTGTGGTCCAGTGACCTGACTGCATGTGTAATGTGTCACTGACAGCAATGACATTCCAATAATTTGCCAATGATTTGCCAGGAAAAAATGTTACGAGGAAAAGATCACAAATATGACACAAAAACTGGACATTCTGCACAGATCAGGACAGTTGAGAGGTATGACCTCAAATGCATGTATTACGGACTCACATCAGTCCAGAGGTCATCCCAGTGATATAGAAGGAAGCCAAATATTTGTTAAAGAAAACATCTGGACATCCTGAGAATATCTGGACAGTTGAGAAGTATGAATGTGAAGTATATGCAACAAACACAGTACAGGGCAGTGTGCCTGCAGTTTAGAGTATTCTTGGCATTCTATACTACAGCTGTATTAATGGGACTGCCATGTAAAATGATCACTCAGGGGAAGTGTGTGTACTGAATAGGGACACACAGATGAATTGTAGGAATTAACACAGGGAAAGAATACAGGTGAAACTCCCACATGTACAGCAGAGGAGGGCATGTCAATGGAAGATGGTTGTAGCAGCAACATCAAGCACATATCTATATAGTACAGTACAGACTACACAGTAAAAATGTGTTGTCTGTGACTGTCTCACAAGGTGACATAATGGGGAGGATGTCTGTGTGACATGAGCATCCTTACCTGAATAATGCAGAAAACATCTATCAGGGAGATGACATACAAATGGGGTAGGATGCATATTGAAAAGCTGTGCAAAAGGGTCTATATCACATAGTCGAAGTTTTATAACTTCGAACATGAAATGCATGAACCATTCCATTCAAAGTTACAAAACTTTGACTATGAATAAAAAAAAAAAAAAAAAAAAAAAGAAGGAAAAACAAAAACTGTTGTAAGCAGGGGGCAAGCCCCCCTGCAACTCGTACACTCCCTGCTACTTAAATATGCCAACTCTGAGATCGCACCTCATTCAACAGAGTGGAAACCTCCCCTTACAGAGATTTACTTTGAAACGCTCAAACTTGTACAAGTTCGAACTTATGTTCTCAACCATATAAGGTTCAAACTTGTACAAGTTCGACTATGTGATAGGAACCCTTGCAAAATGATATACCTGAATATGAGTGTAGTCTCAGCAGAGGTCTCCAGCAAGGTGGCCTCAGGTAAATGATCATGGCAAACATTACAAGAATCAACTACAATCATAGACACTATCAGAATAATACCACCACTAATCCTATGCTTCTGATGTAACATATGTGATGTGGAGTGATAGCAGATGACCCTGCACTCACACACATACACACACACACACACACACACACACACACACACACACACACACACACACACACACACACACACACATACACACACACACACACACACACACACACACTTGACAACTATTATGATGCATCCAGAATCTATGAGGGTAACCACACATACTGTCCTGATACTGCCATGTCTGCAGGAGATGTTAGGAGGGACACTGCTATAACTGTATGTGACAGTGTGGTCAATACAGGCTACTTGCCTTGTGTGAATGGCATATATCTATGGCACAGTCCACAATGTCACGAATTATATACATGCTATTAATGTTGTCAAACACCTGTGTATGCAGTGTATGCATAAGCTGAACAGGTAGCACACATGCATCAGGTGTAACAACTCTCAAAGGTCAAGAGCACTGCATCAATGGGCCCAGACAATATCCCAAGATGCCATCTAAATAGCATGAAACATGACCTATCAGGTCCTCTGGAATTGCTATTTAACTGTAGCCTCCAAACAGGCTTCATGCTTCAAAAGTGGAGAACAGCAACAGTCATCCCTCTACATAAAGGTGATCCATGTACATACCCTGGAACTACAGACTCAGAAGTCTCACTAGTCATATATGTAAAACCATGGAAAAAATTATCATGGAAATGATCAATAGGGATATAGCAAACCTACAGACAGTGGATGCAACCCAGTTTGATTTTGTCACGAACAGGACATGCCTACTCAACCTGGTAGACTTCTTTGAGAAGGTCACCAAAGTGATGGATGAGGGCAAAATGGTTCACACAGCCTACCTTCACCTGGTCAAGGCATTTGACACAATACCCCTCTTGGGCATTGTTGACAAACTCAAGAGGTTAGGTACAAACCCGTATATCACCCAGTTGATACCCAACTGCCTCACAGACAAGACCCATGAAGTTAGAATTGGTGAGTTCACCTCTACAAAGAAGTCAGTCACAAGTGGAGTCTCTCAGGGATCTGTCCTTTGACAACTCCTTTTTAGCACTTACTTCTCTGAAGTCAAGGCCAATGTCAAAAGTCTCTGGCTGACTACATTTGCAGATGATTGTAAATTAGGAGTTGTCATTGAATCCTGCAGTGACACAAATGTTCTCTAGGAAGGGCTGACACAGAGAAACAACTGGTGTCAGAGCCATGGACTAAAATTTAATGACAAGAAATGCATAATAGTATCTGTCAGGAAATCGTCCACCCCTGCTAACTATCATACTGACAACACACCCCTTAGAGATGACCCAGTAGTTATTGACACACATAGATAGTAATGTAGCCTTTGATCATCACTTGTCTATGTTGTGCAACGTATAAACAAAGGTATGGCATCTAGGTCCAAGGAACTCATTGTTCCACTGTATACCACATTCATCAGAACAATCATTGAGTACAATACGCTCACTGGTATGTACTTAACCAGGAATATCCAACAATTGAACATCCACAGAAGTTCTTCACTAAAAGAGTACAAGGCATAAGTAAAATGTCCTATGCAGACCTCCTCAAAGCCCTATCCCTGTGTTCTGTCTCCTACAGGCTTTTTGAGGGGAAATCTATGCCTGGCATATAGGGCATTGTCAGACTCCACTTTGATGGACCTCCTGCATATCCAAAAATCAAACAGCACCAGATTTACCAATTTTAAAGACTTAAACCATTCCTGTGATATAAACAGGACCTGCTGGAGAGATGGGTATGTATCTCAGAGTCTGTCTCAGGAACAGGCTCCCCATCCATGTGAAGCAGAGTTCCACCCTAACCCAATTCAAGTACAACTTGGATAATTTGAAGGTGAACAGGAAATTCATCCCTGGTTTGGCACCTATGTCTCTAGTGTACACAGGCAACCTGTAAATGGTAAATGGTTCATCTCCCAGGCCCTGCTTGTAAATGTTTTATCTCCCAATTCCCTACTTACACTTATCAAGGGTATCAGAGCTTGTCAGAGATTTGGGATGCATGGCTAGGCTTAAAAAGTACCTTGTGGTCATTAGCCTAGTAAAGACCTACGAAGCTATTGTTGTTCCGCACCATCAGACAGTCATGTATATTCCCCAGAAGGAATACCTAGGTATGGCCAATAAGATGTTTGACAGTACACTGTGACAAAGATGGTACACTTCAGTTACATATCACTGGAAGATGTGAAGAGTGGTACATGAAGAAGGGTGCATTGTACAAAATTATTGGTGTGATGAAGTCTGAGAGCCATGAAGTTATTATGACCTCTGATGTGTATGTCCTTCACATATACAGTACTTGTGTTACATTCAAGGGAGTAGTCAGCACTGTGGCCACATGCTGGTGGATGTACCACTTACCCTTTATCCCAGGACACAGGTCACATACCTATAGGACTGATTATAGGCTGTGATGTCCACATTATACTTGGGTGGTGTGTCTTTTTCCTGAGTCAACAAATCTCTCCATGTGTCTCGTCAATTCAGGTGTTGTCATGCCTGTAGCAGCAGTCTCTAGTATGTGTTGATATTGTCTGTATTATACTGATATCACAGTTGGAATCAGTATCAAATGTTGTGTCATATGCAATGCACGTCAATCTGGTAACATGCAGAACTACAACTATTGACCTATAAGCCTAACAAGCTTTATATGCAAGGCTAGGGAAGGGATCAGCATGGATCTTATCCACAGGGACATAGCTGACCTTCAACACATTTGAGTTGACTCATGCTGTGTTTGTCAAGGAGAGATCATGCCTATTGGGCCTTATGGACTTCTTTGATACTGACCCTGAAGACCTGGATGACAGATAATAGGACATACCACCTATGTTCAGTTATCCAAGGCCTTTGACAATGTCCTCCATTTATGTCTTATAATAAAAATGTACTGAACACGTAGATAGATAGAACAAAACTCTAAGAACAACAGTTGTCACAGAAACACAGAACTTTAATGAAGCTTTCGGGCTCTCAACCCTTCATCAGCATTACACAATGTTACAATTTACATCATTTAAATAGAGGAACAGTTAAAATCACATGATCAACCAGCCAATGAATTTTAAAAAAGTTTTTTAAAAGGGAA
The DNA here is from genome assembly GCF_019279795.1 of Protopterus annectens. NCBI lineage: Eukaryota > Metazoa > Chordata > Ceratodontiformes > Protopteridae > Protopterus > Protopterus annectens. The sequence continues at coordinate 1,313,746,718 of NC_056737.1, read as the reverse complement.
ATGTTTAAAACATGAGAATATATGCAAGTAGCGTGTTGTGCATAGTATATTACTTAAATAATATTTTATAAGTTATTTAATTGGCGTTTAACTAGTATTGGTTTTATACTAGTAGTGTTATTTAATCCTGGTGGAGTTTCAGCCTGTAGTCTTATTATCCACTCTAGTTCTCTTGTTTCTCAAGGTTATTTATATCGCCCCCCCCTCATACCCACTTGTATTGCATCTATACATCTGAATCTAAAAGTATGTGTATTGAACTCATATATATGCTTATATAGGGCATTGGTCTGTATTTGTCTGTTTATTTCAGACCTATGTTCAATTATACGGTCTTTCAACCTCCGTATAGTCTTTCCTACATAAAATGCTTGACAATTCACACAAGTGGCAAAGTAGATAATTTTTGTGGTGTTACAATTTGCATTGACATGAAAATAAAATTTCTTATGTGTTGTGGGGTGTATAAAATTATTATCCCCTTCAAAAATGTCAGCACAGCAGGTGCAGTTATAACATTTATAGGTCCCTTTATTACTGAAGCCAACCTTGTGCCTTATGTCAAAATCCTTATAACACAACATGTTTTTCATAGATTGGGCGATATAAATAACCTTGTAGAAACAAGAGAACTAGAGTGGATAATAAGACTACAGGCTGAAACTCCACCAGGATTAAATAACACTACTAGTATAAAACCAATACTAGTTAAACGCCAATTAAATAACTTATAAAATATTATTTAAGTAATATACTATGCACAACACGCTACTTGCATATATTCTCATGTTTTAAACATTTCCCTTTTAAAAAACTTTTTTAAAATTCATTGGCTGGTTGATCATGTGATTTTAACTGTTATAATAAAAATGTCCCATCTGGGAATTTAAGCCATACAGTATTAGCTGGATAGGGAATTGTCTCAATAACAGAACACAAGCTCTCAAAGTTGGGACTGCAACCACTAGTCCACTCACCAGTGGAATACCACAAGGATTTATGCTGGGCCATCAACTGTATGGAAACTACTTCCCTGAAGCACAGCCAATAGTAGGTGACCTGTGGTTTACAATGTTTGTAGATGACTGTTAGTTGTCACACTCATATAGATCCCCCCAGTGATGGTAACATAATTACAGAAGGGTCTGACAGAGACAACTGATTGGTGCCAAACTCACAGACTGAACCTTACAGCAAACAATGCCTTATTGTTCCCTTTGCCAATGAAGTACCCTGCTAATTATGATATACATAGCATACCTATCAGCTCATACACAGTGTTATGAAACTTGTGAACCCATGTTCATAGCAATCTACACTTTCATCACTATGTGTCCATAGTGGTGAGACACACATTTTGCATTGCACACTTCATACATATGCGCATCACATCCAAGACCAGGGAGGTCATAGCTCTGTTGAACTACACTCTTATTAGGCCACTAACTGAGTACAAGGCTCACTTCTGTCTGTACCTCACCAAACAACTTCAGCAATTGGAGAAAAACATAGACGTTTGTGACTTTGAAGATGCAGATCCACCAAACATGACATACATGGAAAGACTACAAGACCTGTCACTGTCCTCAGTTTACTGCATACTGGTGAGAGGTGACCTATGCCTGACCTACAGAGAAGTCTCAGACCCTGCCCTACTGGAAATGGTGGATATCTGCAAATCAAATGGGACAGGAATAACTTTGGCCAGGGTTCTCAATCTAGACTGAGACATAAACAGAACATGCAGGGGAGACGATATATCCCCCAGTGACTCACACTCCTATGTTATAGGATCCCACTGGGTGCGAAGCAGTGCTCCTTGATGACACTGTTCAAGCACAGCCTTTACTACTGGTTGGGAGATTGCAAAGTCACCTCTGGGCTGGCATTAATGTTCTTCAGAGACAGGCCCAGTCATGCTGTTCACAATAATCGCTCTGCTAAAAATTACCATCTAAATATGTTTAATAAGGGTACTTGTGTTTTTACAAAGTTGGGCTTTTAGTGTCTCATGTATGCTGACAACTATGTACTCATTAAAATTACAAATGCAATATGTGACAGTTGCAACAATACAATGAATCTAGAATACATTTTCTCTCTCTCTCTCTCTCAGGTAACAGCAAACCAGATATCAAACAGGTTGTCAGCACACACACTTCACCTCCCCAACAGACCAAGTACCCAACACATAACCCCACATACACAGAGGTAGTCATTAGAAGCTTACCAAAAGAGCAGAGACCTCACAATTGCAAACCTTCTGCACACATGACAGTCTCAATGGAGCCCACTACACATAAAAACACATTTATCTGTATGTCAGCCATTAAGCTCTTAAGGTAATCATCATTATCAGCCCCCCCTTTTCCCATTTTTCTAGATGGGATCAGAGAATCATGTGAACTGTCGCCATCTCTCTTGATTCAATGCCACACTCCTGCCTTCTTCAACATTCATGCCTGACTGTCGCAGATCTTCTTTCACACAATCTATCCACCTCTTTGCTGGACATCCTTGTTTCCTCTTACCTCCTTCCTGTCTGTCCCAAATCTTCTTCACCAGATTGTCTTCTGCTTTTCTGCACATGTTCAAACCACCATCATCTGTTCTTTTTGATCTTTTCTGGAGTAAAAGGCAAAACACCTGAAAATCAATGTCTTGATCATAGGCAAATTAGGCAAATCCATAGTGAGACACACAGATGTTCCCCTCACCAGGTTGTACAGGGATAAAGTCATGGTCAGCCAGCTACCTGTCAGGTGCCAGGATCCGCAAAGTCATGCACACATTCAAGTCTCTCAACAAGCAGTTACATCTCTGTCATACTCCATGTTGAAGTTAATGACTTGAAATGTACCTCAATGGACTATATGAAGACACATATGACTGGGCTCTCAGATTATCTGTCCCAGATAGGTGTGTCCATAGCTCTAAGCAGCATTCTACCTTTACCCAGGATGATGCCTCAGTCCAAATAAAATAATTAGTGACTTCAACAATTGGCTTAGCTACTGATTTCAGTCCAGTGGAATCCAGTATTTGTCAGCCTGGGATGATATGGTTGACAGACCACTCTGCTTTGCCAGGGATGATCTTCATCTGTCACGTCTTGCCTTTTGTTTACTGGCCAAGATACTTACCTCCCCATAATGCCTTCTTTAGGCAATGTCATAAGAACAAAATTCCTGACGTAAAAATATCCTCAAAAGACTTGTTCAAAAAAAAAAAAAAAAAAAACATGCTGCCCTAGTAGACAGCTGGTATAAATAGATTATAAAACACGAGAAAGATGCTAATGTCCAGGAATTAGAGGGAACAGTCTCAGCAGAAGAACACCTTCCATAGCTTGAACAACCAAATGGGACATCTTGTAAAATCCTCTAAAGCTATTTATGAAACTAAATTAGCATCAATAGCTAAGGATGATCAAAAGGCATTCTTTAGCTTTGTCTGTAATGTAAAAAGGAAGGCCCAGCTTTGCACCGAATTCATAGTGGATGGTACAAGTCATACTGAAACTGAAGACCTCACCAACCTGTTAGCAGACAGGTTTGGCAAACATTTTGCACCCCCGTCTCCAGTAATCATACCCTAAAGCAGACCTGTCACCAGTTCTCTACCTATTATCTCCAAATAACAGGTCATAGCTGCACTCACAAAGGCTAAAAACACAGCCTCTATGGGACCAAATAACATCCCAGGCTGCTTACTTAATGGTGTAAAGCAAGAGTTAGTGGAACCACTGGGTGATCTCTTCAACCACGATCTAAGTACTGCCTTTGTCCCAGAAGACTAGAAAACAGCAAACATACTCCCCTTGCACAAGGGGGGGGGTCCCACATCCAATCTAGGGAACTATAGACCAATAAGCCTGACCAGCCTTGTCTGTAAGGCCATGGAAAGAATCATCTTGGACTTTATCAACAAGGACATTGGTGACCTTCAAACTCTTGACCTGACCCAGTTTGGCTTCATTAAGGGCAGATCATGCCTGTTAAACCTAGTGGAATTCTTCAAGAGTGTCAACAAAGCCCTGGATAAAGCAAATCAGTGCATACTGCCTATCTCAACTTGGTCAAGGGCTTTGACACAATCTTCCACTCAGGCATCCATGAGAAACTCACCCAGTTGGGGATAAACCTATACGTCATTAGACTCACTAACAGAATGCATGCAGTCATACTTGGGGATTCCATGTCTATCAGCAGACCTGTAACCAGTGGTGTTCCACAAGGGTCTGTGCTGGGCCTCCTACTGTTTGGAATCTATTCAAGCAATAACAGATGGCCTGTGGCTCACCAAGTTCACTGACAACTGCAAACTGTGTGCAATCACTGAATCTGCAAATGATGTCAACAAACTACAAATTGGACTTGCATACATAAATTATTGTTGTTAAAGACACGGACTTAAATGTAACCCAAATAACATGCACTATTATCCCTTTCAGCAAAGGAGAGGTACCTGCAAATCACACTATTAATAATGCCTCCCAAGTCCCAACACAATGGTGAGAGATTTGGGGAAAGCAGGTTGATAGCAATTTCAGCTTTGATCATCACGTGTAAACAGCTTTTTACTCTGCATACCTCATAAGTAAGGGCATAGCATCCAAGATTAAGGATGTTATCATTCCGCTGTACTCACCCCTCATCAGACCAATAACAGAGTACAATGCTCTCCTCTTGCATGTACTTCAGCAGACACCTGAAGCAGTTGGAGAGACCTAAAATGTTTCTCACTAAGAAAATCCAGGAACTTCAACACACCTGTCACTCATCTTGTGTATATTCAATAAGATAATGAGGTTGGGTGTTCATTTAAGAAGTTTATTACACACAAACACATCAAGATGGAAAAAGGTAACATTAAACTAAATGAACTAACTAACTGACTGACTACTACACACATGCATGCTTACACCTCAGCTGCTCACTACAAAATGGCACTCTTGCCTGCACTTGATCAGTACTTATATGCATGTGCTCATTGACTAGAATAGCTCTTAAAGGAACATATGCACTCTAATCTACATCCTCCCTCTTTGACTAGTTGGTCATGCAAATAAACAATGACAATCATATTAGTATTCAAATTATACAGATATATACAATTAACAATCATTTCCAGGTTGCTGTGTATTTAGGATTATGTCTTAAGATACAACCTGACCTCTTGATGTAATATCTAGAACTGGGTTTAGCAATATGGAAGTCACTTGGGAATGTTCTTCTTGAGGACTTTTAGGGATAGTTGGAAAAGGAACAGGTGATGAAATGTTCTCTGGAAGAAGGGATATTGCACAAATCACTCGGAGAATTAGTCTTTGTTACAAGCAAAATGTTGCAACACTGGCTCAGACAATGGCAATAAATGTTTCCAATTTCACCTGAGTTGCATGCCTTGTGACTCAATGATGCACAATCTCGGTTCCTCACACAAATGTTTCACAAGTCCTATTCGGTCAAATCCTTTTGCTGTCTGCATCCTCACTATCTCTCCTTCTTTTAATGGATTCTGAGGTTTGCTTTTTTTATCATAGTAGGACTTTGGGACAAATGCTTCTTTAAGAGTTGAGCTTTTCCTGCTTTGCTGTTTTTAGCACTTGGAACCAACAAATTCTTACTGATTGGCAGTGTGGTTCTGGTTTGTCTCAACATTAACATCTGGGCAGGTGAATCAAGAAGACTGTTGTGAGGTATGTTTCTAAGATTTAGTCGATTTTGAAAAACATCTGTATTGTCATGTTTAGAATTTTCCAACAGCTGCTTTGCACTCTGAACTGCATGTTCTGCCAAGCCATTTGATTGTGGGTATTCAGGACTACTCATAACATGAGTAAAGTCCTACGTTTCAGCAAATCGTTTGAACTGCTGACTTCTAAACTGTGCACCATTGTCAGAAATGACTTTGTGCAGACTACAATGGACAGAAAAATATCTCTTCAACTTAGTAATGACATATTGGATGTCACATTAGGAAGTAGGTCAATCCTGAACCAATTTGAATAAGAGTCTACTAGCACCAAATAATGCTGACCATTCCATTTGAAAATATCTGTAGCTACTCTCGACCAAGGTAGTTCAGGAATCTGGCTTAGCTTAAGTCATTCTTTTTGTTGATGTGGATTAGTACTATTACAAACAGAGCAAGATGAAAGTTCTTGCTCAATGTCTTTTGACATAGAAGGCCAAAATAATACTCCCCTTGCTCTTCTTTTGGTAGAATCTGTTCCTGGGTGACCAAGCTGCAAGATTTTAATATACTCTTGTTGCAAGGATTTTGGAGCAATCACTTTTGGAACTTTCATAATGATACCATCTTCCATCAAAATCTCATCTCTGTAAGGAAAATACTGCTGCAGGTCTAGTGATAAACAAAATTGCTTTGATGGCCATCCTTGACTGATAACGTGGTTGAGCTTCTGGAGAACTGAATCTGAAGCTGTATGAGTTCTAAGCTCATCAAGACAAGTGGAAGAAACACTTTTCACTTCCATGACTTCAAAATCAGGTTTCTCATTTTCATGCTGTTCAGTGGTGTTTTGGGGTGATCTGGATAAAGTATCAGCAAGATAAAGAAGATTGCCTTTTGTGTAAACCAAGTGGAAATTCTACTTTTGCAATTTTGACATCATGTGCTGCAATCTCACAGGAGCTGTGTGCATTGGCTTTTTTAAAATAGGAATCAAAGGTTGGTGGTCGATCTCAATTTGAATAGGTCAGCCATAAACATAATCATGGAACTTGGAACATGCAAACACAATTGCCAAGAGCTCTCTGTCTATCTGAGCATACTGCATCTCAGTTTGGGTTAGAGTTCTGGAATCATAGGCTACTGGTCTACCCTCTTGAAGAATGACTACACCAAGACAAAACTTCTAAGCATCACAAAAAAAGTGTTACAGGTTTGTGAACATCATGATATCTTAAATTGGGTGGACTGGCAATTCTGTTTCAGAACATCAAATGCTCTTTGGTGTTGTTCCAGCCAGGACCAAGTTACATCTTTGTATGTCAGCTCTCTTAGTGGTGCTAAAAGTTCACTCAAATCTGGAATACACTTGCCCAAATAGTTGACCATGCCTAGAAAACATTGTAAGGAAGTCACCTCCTCTGGAGCTGGCATCTCAAGAATTGCAGTTTGCTGGGAAGGATCTGGTCATAAGCCTGAACTAGTAAACAAATGGCCCACATAAGTAACTTCTTGTAGCCTGAATTTGCATTTCTGAGGGTTCAGCTTAAGATTCACCTCACAAGCATGTTCCAGAGCATTTCTTAGGTTTCTGTCATGCTGGACTTCACCATTGCCTCCTACTAGAATATTATCTAGTATAATAGCACAGGGGATAGCCAGAAAAAAAATTGCTCCATCACACACTGAAATACTTCATAAGCAGAATTTATCCCAAATGGCATTCCAAAAAAATCTGTACCTTCCAAATGGTGTGCTGAAAATGGTTAGCAATGAAGATTCTTGGTCAGGCAAATTTTTCTAAAATGAACTTTTCACATCTAAAACAGTAAAAAACTGTGGAATTTGGCATAATAACAGCAATCTCTTCGACTGTATGCATTAAATAATGTCATTTAGTGCTTTGTTCAAGTCTCTTTGATCAATACATATTCTAATATCATCTAAGCTTTTATTATGAGCTACCACCATGGAGGATACCCATTCAGTTGGTTCTTCTACTGGACAAATTACTCCTAGATGTACCATTCTGTCTAGCTCAGTTTTGACTCTGCCTTAAATGGCTATGGGACCTTTCCATGTTTGTCTGACAACTGGGCTTACTTTGAGGTGTAACTTCATTGAGTACACAACTGGGAGTTTGTCTAACTGGTCTTCAAAAAGATCAGCATAGTCAGAAAAAATAGTTTGTGCAAACTTTTCATTGTTATATGTACTTCTGCATTAAATGAAAGCCGTCCCATTTTAAAACTGTCTATGTGGCCTAACAATGACTGCACATGTCTCTTGACTACATAAAATTGCAAGTCATAGCTGTTCCCAGCAGAGTAACATGAAAGTACTACTGAGCCTTCAGTTTGAATTTCTTCACTGCCACAAGCAACAAGCTTCACACACTTTTCCAGATCAAACTTCTCACCAGCACTTACTTTGGCAAACATTTCTGCTGTCATAACACTGCACTTTGAATCAGTATCAACTTTGAACTCAACAGGTCTTCCATTAATCAGAACAGTACAAAATACTTCATTCTTTGCACACAAATCTACTGCATTGACTGTTTCACCAAGCACAGACACACCATTAACATAAAACGTAGGGTTGCAGCTTTCTAGTTGATCAACTTGCTTCTTTGAATGTTCTTTGTTAATAAAATAATGAGCCTCATTTCATTTACAGAAGAACCTTTTGAAATTATTCCCTTTTTACATGCGTGGCACTGCTGACCAAAAGCTAAACACTGTTCTCTTTTAGGTTCATGATTACCATCACAATCGCGACAGTTGACTATGAGGCTAGGTGGTGGCACATTCTTTGATTTTGCTGAGTCACCCTTGTGCTTCACTGAACATGCTGTGGATTTTACTGGAGCTGCCCTAAAACGTGCTAGAAAGGCACTGGGTTTCACTGAAGCTGCCCCCACCCTTGGGCCTATATCTTTTAACCAAGTACTGCATACTATCTACATTTGAACTGGAAGGCACTGGAAGCATACATTTCTCATTTGTAAGCATATTTGTGTGCTTTTCTTTCAGCTCATATAGCTGACAAATCTCTATGGCTTTATTCCAAGTTAAATCACTGTCTCAAAGAAAAATCTTTCTCACTGCATCATCTTTAATACCACACACAAGCCTGTGTTTTATGAACTCATCTCTATGATCAACAAATCTGCACATTTTTTACTTGTTTCTCAAGTCAGTGATATATGGTGCACAAGTTTCACCAGGCTTTTGATTGCTTGTGTAAAATATGTGCACATTTTTCTAAATTTATGTTTTAAGCACACAGGGTCTTTCCGAGTTTCAGCCAGTACCACAATATAGTAATATTCCCCCACCCCTGCATACACAGCTGGGACATTCACAAATGAATGCTCCCTTTCAATGTATTTTGAACCAGCTAAATAAAGTAGAAGAAATGCCTTTGTATGTGCATCTTTATCAGAAAAAGCAGCATGAATGAAAATGTCATACTCTTGCTCAAACATTCTCCAATTTTCAGCAACATTATTATCAAATACAAGTGGAGCATGTCTGTGAAATCCTTCTGCAATGCCAACAAAATGCTTTAGACACAGTACACACCAGGCCCTTGTAATTATGTTCAAATCTGCACACACACAGATATACCAGGTACTCAAAAAGATTCAATTGTACCGTAAACTCTTTGAAATGATCGTATTCTGTGAAATAACTGCACTGTAATACTGCACAAACATGCAAACACTTTGCATACTTTGGATATCTCAGATAGCTTTAGTTAGTATGAAAAAGAAGCACATTGCAAAAATATGGTTGTTTTCCCCTTTTTATACATTTTTTTGCAATTTGGAAGTTATTTCAAGCACCTTTGTAAGCATTTTGAGTATTTTTATCAATATATTGTAGTTTTGAACAGTTCATTTAATTAAAAAGCCATTTTGAATGGTTTTAATGCTTTGTTTTATATTCACCATGTAAAAAAATCATTTAAATGAGTTTTAGTACCAGAATTTAGCTTTCTGACTTGTTTGCAAGTCAATTGAGCAGGAATGATCCACTCCCGTATATTCCTCCAACTGTAACTGCCTGCTTCATGGTCTTGAAGAAGAAGTTTTACTTTGGGGCCCATTCTGAAACCATGTCACTCGTCTTGTGTATATTCAATAAGAAGATGCGGTTGGATGTTCATTTAAGTAGTTTATTACATACAAACACATCCGGATGGAGAATGATAGCATTAAACTAAACAAACAAACTGACTGACTACTATACATGCATGCTTAAACCTTGGCTGCTCACTACAAAATGACACTCTTGTTTGCATGTGCTCAGTACTTATATGCATGTGCTCACTAACTAGAATAGCTTTTTAAAGAAACATACACACTCTGATTTTCAACCTACATGAACAGATTGAAGGCTTGCCACTGTATGCTGTACCATATATATTGCTGAGAGGCAACTTACGCCTGGCCTACAGAACACTCTTGAACCCTGCCTTAATGGAAATGTTGCACCTCGGCAAATCAAATGTGACAGGACTCACTTGCTGTAGGGACATTAAAATAGTCTGTGACATCAACAGAACATTCTGGAGAGACAGCTATGTCTCCCAAAGTTTGGCACTGCTGTGGAACAAACTCCCATTTCACATGAAACTGAGTTCATCAATAACCCTATTTAAGTGTAACTTGGACAATTGGATGGGAAATCATAAAATTACCACAGGTGTTTCACTTATGTCACTCTTAGGGGCAACCAGTGCTGATCATGAATTCATAAATATGGACTACATATATTGGTCTGTAAGGGAACAATGGTACAACATCACTAGACATAAAAAAGCCCTAGAGCCATAGCCTAGTAACCTCTTATGAACCTATAAACCTATGGCCATTATGGTAGTAGGCTTGTAAGAACCTATGCAGGCCTGCCAACATCTTGTCTCACACATGTCCTGCTGATTTTGCATACTATACTTTAAGCTGCAGTCTTGCAAAAGTTAGACTTGCGCTGTGGTGCTCTCTTTAAGTTTTGTAGTCTGTGTACTTAAATATGTAGGGTATATATTAGATCACTGAACGCTTAGGTAAGCGATCGGTGATTAATTGACCCCATGTAAGCGAAAGCTTACAAAACCGAACTGTCAGAACAGCAATTTTTTTCAAAGCTGTTCCAACAAAAAAAAAGCACATTAAAATATGAGATTAAGTGGGGGCTTCACCCCCCCGACGTGGGGGGCTGTGCCCCCCACACTCCCTCTACTTATATATATATATATATATACCAACTCTGAGACTGAACTATAGTGCCAAAAATGGCAAAGTACCGAAGCAGACAAGCAAATTCTTTCCCAGGGAAAGAATTCGCTTACATGCCGCTTTGATATTTTGCTGTTTCGGTTTTGACAGTTCGACCAAGATGCATTCAAAAACATGCGTCTTCGGTCTGCTGATAGGAACCCGATACGTAGGGGTTCTATTCTCACTGAAGTCAACTGTGTGTGTGTGTGGGAGGGTGCTCTTGCTTGACATTACAAAGAACCTTTTATGGAAGCATGTAGGACACTGTTGTTACTTTATTCTCAACAGACACTGCTGATGTTATCAGCTATATCAGATGTTTGGATATGCAGACATCCCACCAAGGCATGGTCAAACACTGGCTTGGAGGCCAGGCAGACATCACCTCATCCTATACAATACAAATTACAGTGACTTGGCTTTTAATCTATCCACCTACATCATGTCATGGTTTGTAGGACCTGTGTTATCTTGCTGAGAAAACCCTGTGGCCTCTCCAGCTGCTACATGTGTCTGCTAAGGTACATGCAAAAGAGAGCATTGTACTGTATTACAGTTCAGATGAGGTTTGACTACAGTGCTGTCATACAATCCTAATATCTGAATATGATGGTGTGACTTATGAGAAGTTAGAAAGTAATGATACACATTGCAATTTCTGATTTTACAACCTTTACAAGAACATTCACTATACAGTTGTGAAATTTTAATATGAAGACCATTACAGAGAGAAGTTAGTAAGTAATTAAACCCATTGCAGTTTCTGACTTCACAACCCTTACAAGGACATTCATTATACAGTTGTGAAATTTTGATGTGATCAACTGTCTAACTTTCCAACACCAATATAAATCAAAGATACAATGAGCAGTTCAACAACACAAAAAACAGATATGCTAAGCACTGAGTTAGCTGCACATCCTGAGCATCAGACACTGATTTTGTATCCCTGAATCCAAAAGATAGAAAACAGGGATATGGCACAGTTGTCATCACTTGCACAGGGTGTTGTGTGTGTGTATGTGGGGGGGGGCAGGAAGCCTAAACTGACACAAAAGGTCAGTGAGTGTGTATGAGTAAGAAGGAGAAGAAGGCAGACATTGGGATAAAACAACAAATGGCCAGAGAGACAAAATGAGTAACTGTTGTGTGTGTGTCTCTGTGGGGGTCTTCCTGGTGAGACTGGTGTGTGAGTGCCTGCATGAACATAGCCAAGCTCTGTGCTAGCTCTACATCTTTGTCAGATAGGTGTGAGTCATGCATGGTAGAGATGGCAGTTCATCATTGTCATCCCCAACCATGAGAACTGGCTCTTACAGGAGTTGCACTGGCACCTCCATGCCCAAGGTCAGATGCAGTGCTGCTACCTGAAAGTGACTGATGTCTGCTGTATGAGCTCCCTTCATGGGAACACCAAGGACCATGACCTCATAGCCTGCCATATCTGGGTGTGGGCAGCACACTCAATGATGGAGCAGTGAAAGTATTGCCATTATGGGGGCATGATTGGTCACAGCCACATTGGCTGACAGTAGAGGATGTGGCTGACCTATGCCCATGAGGATGCTGTTCCCCTCCCAGCAGACATTTCATCACAGACACTGCTTTTTCCATGCCAGACACCCCTTGTTCCAATATGTCATGCATCCAATCCAGTGAATTGGCAACATGGTGGAGGCAGTCATGCATGTCAGACTGTGCCACGTGCATAACCATGAGCATTTGTCTGGAGCACCTGTGGGAACATGCCTGTGCCTCCATGATGGCCCTAAACATATATTGAGTGGCAAGGGAAGTGACACCTGCACCAGGTGGGTGAGGGACAGCAGGCCCCCTCCAACCACACCTATCAATCCTCCTGTGTGGCACCTCAACCACACTTTGGCTATTGTCAGAATCAACACGCACTGAAGCCACAGTAGCCACACTTCCCTGATCAATGTGCTCACCCTCCAGCTGTCCAATATCTGTGGCCTCACTGGACTGGGTAGGTGTAAGCCTACTGGCTGTGTTCAATGGAAATACAGGGGATGGCTGTATGTCAACCTCAGTGTCAGATTAAACCTCTGAACCCTCTGAGTGTGCCTCATTTTGGATGCCATCATCATCAGAGTCTGCTGATACAATGACATCAGGTGGCAGAGGGCACCTGTGATTAAAAGTAAGAAACACAGGAATAAAGTAATACCTGCACTACTATAGTGCCATATATGCTAACAAACTAGCAGTGCTGCTTGTTATTATAGACAGTACAGCAATACACACTACAGGTGTGAGATCAACATCACACACTACAATATTACTTTAAATTGCTCCGCAGTACTGACGTAAAATGTTTGGCTTACCATCTACAGATGAGATACTCCTCTGTAGTCCAGACAGTCCTGGAAGAAGTTAATCAAGAGGTAAGGGCAACATCATCACAATTAACAATAACACAAGGAGTAATACATTTACCCCTTTATATGTGCATTAAGTTTAATGTCAACAAGAATGTGGCTGACAACTCCAACCTAAGATTATAACTGTAGCAATGTTCAATCCCCCTAAACAAACATGTGACACAGAATTACATTATTCATTTCAATTATTTTCCTATAGAACAGTATTCAACTGTTCAGAAAACAAAGCCTACCTGGAAGCTCCTCTTGGGATGTGCTTGCTGTCTTGGAAGGTGTTGCACCCACATCCAGTGCATGTTGCCTTGCACTCTCCTGGGAGCTATCTGGATCTCTTATATTGGCCAGAATGTGTTCATTGTAGGTTAGTGGGGGTTCCCCTAGTAGGCTCTTCCCTGGTAACCATTTGGTCATGGCCCACTGCAGCTAGTCATGCCAGTGGCCCTGTGGCGCACCTGTTATTATGTTCTGCCATGACCATCCATGGCATTCACATTCTGCATGATTTGCTGCCATATTTACATGCAGCATACCATATCTTCCCATCCCCTTTCCAGGATAAAAGCACCATGTTGATAAAACCCATCCACGATTACTTGATTTTTTCCATCAGTGAAGGGGGGTTTACGTGGATTGACACGCCTGAGTGGCATACTTGTAGGTGTCCTAAAAGACAACAGAAGTATAATACACATAAGTATTTCATAACTACAAAATAACTGTTTTCAGATAAAACAGAAAAGGTAGACAGTCAGTATTACCTACTGGAAAAACGTAAAACAGTTTACAGATGTGAAATGCTAACAACAGACAAACTGCAAAATAGGGAGAGTATCAAGACAACATATCCTTGTTTGTGCCATAACAATAACTCATCTTTGCTCCCCCTACACACAAAAGAAAGGCAAACAACCAATTTTGCTAACAAACTATCTTTGAAATGCTAAAAGTTCTATCAAAGGTCCTGTCCCTGAAACATTTGCACACATTTATCACACAGCCTTCCACAAAAGAACAAGCAAATGACCCCTTTTGCTAACAAAACATCTTTGAAATACTAAAAGTGCTATCAAATGACCTATCCCTGAAACATTTGTACATATTTGTCACACAGTTCCCCACAAAAGAACAGGCAAATGAAACATTTTGCTAACAAAACATCTTTGAAGTGCTAGAAGTGCTATAAAAGGACCTGTCCCTGAAATATTTGTACATATGTATCACACAGCATTCCACTTTCATGTATTGTCAATTATGTGTACCTTTGAAATGGCTTGACAGACATGCCCATACCATCAGTATACTTGTAACTAATTCCTACAGATAAAAGTGTAAAAGCCTTTGCTTCACAATATTTTTAAATACATTCCAGCATATGCAGTATGTAGGTGACAAAATGAGAGCATACCTGCTGTAGTTCAATACTTCTCTCTACAGAAATATCCTGAAGAAAAAGCATTTTATGCAGTCAGTTTTACAAACATATACAGCTCTCAACAACATCAGTTTGACTAGCTACATCTTTGCCTTGGGTCTATATCACATTATCAAAAATTGAAAACATCGAATGGCTGAAATATCGAATATGCCGTTCAATGAAATGCTTTTTGTGAGATCACAGTACAGTGAGGATTCACATTTCAATAATGTGATATAGACATGTTTGCCTTTCTATAATAGTGTAGATTATTAATGGATTGCATCTGTCTTTGTCTGTGTTTCATAGATAATTACAGCATAAGCAGCTGAACTGCATGCTAATCAACCAGTCCAACATGGTGGAGGTATTCAACAAGCTATAGATCATCCA
The DNA here is from genome assembly GCF_019279795.1 of Protopterus annectens. Lineage (NCBI taxonomy): Eukaryota > Metazoa > Chordata > Ceratodontiformes > Protopteridae > Protopterus > Protopterus annectens. The sequence goes on along the minus strand of NC_056737.1, from coordinate 1,313,731,525 downwards.
TGTAGACTTGATGCTGGTTTTTCCTGCAGAAGTCAAAATGTAACATTTGGAGTACAGACACAGAAAGTCTACAGAGTCAGAATGTTAGGAGCTGCTGCTGCTGCTTTAATCCACCTGTATGTGCTAGAGGCTGAAGCCTATTCTGCTGCTGCAGCCAATAGGCCTAGGCTGAGAAGAAGAGTTTTCAGGCCACCTCTAACTTATCACAACCTACGTGATGAGGAAATTGTAGAGTGCTACAGGGTGGGCAATGACACACTATAGGAACTCTGTGACACCTGTCACCCTCAACTCAAAGTCATAGCCAAATGGGGGGAACCCATCCCAGTGGAAACTAAGATGTGTGTAGTCCTTAGAATCTTAGCTACACGTACCTTGCAGAGACCAACAGGGGACATGCTGGGGGTGTCTCAGTCATCTGCATTCAGGATCCTCCACCAATTCCTGGATGCTATGCTCTAACATGCCACTGACCACATATATTTTCCCCCTAGCTCTGAGGAGAGGGCCAGAAATATGCAACAGTTCTACCTGGTAGCACACTACCCTGAAGTACTAGATGCCATAGATTGCACTCATGTAGAAATTAAGGCACGACCTGGACAAGATGGTAGGCTCTACAGTAACAGAAAAGGCTATCACTCTATCAACTGCCAAGTCATGTGTAATGCCAATGTGCTTTCAACCCTGACAGTAACCATGACTTACATATCTGGCACACCTCCCAACTGTACCAGATGTTTGCTAGGGAGGATATCCCACACTGCCATTTACTAGGGAATGCAGGCTATGCACTGGAACCATGGCTGCATGGCTGATGACACCCATCAGAAATGCACACACACACACACACACACACACACACACACACACACACACACACACACACACACACACACACAGACACACACGAGAATGCCATAATGAGGCACATGCTCAAACCAGAAATGTCATAGAGCATATGTTTGGGCTGCTGAAGTCATGGTTCCAGCGCCTAGATACATCTGGGGGAGCCCTGCAATACAATCCATGGACATGTACAGAAATCTTCAAAGTATGTGCCATGCTACACAACATAATCTTGAAGAAACAGCTGCAGCAGGATCAGCAAGGGGAAGGGGCACACATCCCACCACCATTGGCAAGGTCATCACAGTCACAGGCAGATGAGGAGTCAGATGGGGAACCACCAGCTGCTGTGGGTGTAGGCAGATATAGGTGTGCTTGCTATGTCCTTGCATTGGCTAAGAGACAATGCATAGTACACTCACTCAACAACTAGGGGCCTAAAACCTTCCTCCTACTCACATACATATATTAAAATTGGTGCCAGGCAACTCTCACAACATTTACCTACCCATGCACTGGCTGTGCACTGCTGGCATCAGAAAAGTCAGCCCTGAAGTTACACTGCAGCAACTGTGCCATTTACAAGGTAAGTCCTGAATCTGGAGTGTATTGTTTAATAATATTATGGCATATCCTTGTATTTTATCACTTGGTACAGTAAGCAATTAAAAGGTTGGAGATTTGTACAGAAATTACCTTAACATGTGACACTAGAGACTTATTTGACTTATATGTGTCCATTAGTAAGTAGTAGGCCTTAGGCATCAAATATTCACACAGTCATAACTCTTAAAAGTACTGATGATCACTGCATGCCCTCAGTTTAACACCATACATTTGTACTGGAAATCATTAAAGAGAGAAGTTAAAAAGTAATGATACACATTGACTTCATAACCCTGACAAGATCAAACAACGGCAGGATACAAAACAAGGAGAGTAACAAGAGTAACATATCCTTGTTTGTGCCAAAGCAGTAACTTACCTTTGCCCCCCCCAAAGAGCACACCATTCTTGTTTGTGCCATAACAGTTACTCACCTCTGCTTTCCCCAAAAGAGCAGTCTGTGCTTGTTTGTGCCATACCAATAACTCAGCTTTGTTTCTCGCCTTAAAAGAACAGTGCACCCTTGTATGTCCCATAACAGTAACTCTCCTTTGCCCCCCCCAAAAAGAGCATTCTATGCTTGTTTGTGCTATCCAATCTGCCCTTCGGTTTTTGGCAACTGCATATTATATTATTCCCAGTTTTACCAGTTAATATCCTCACACATTTTAAGGCCAATGATATAGAATGGCTTACACACATCATGTGTGACTGTACTGGTCAGATAACTGATGACCAAGAAAAACAGAATGGTAAGAGAGAGCTGTATATGGACAAGCAATAATCATAATAGGTTGTGTGATCACTAAGTGCACTATAGAAACAAGGCAGGGCACCAGCAAAAAATCCACGAAAACAGAAATAGCGTAAACTTTTTTAATTTTCCACTTTCGTCCGTAGACTTCCTCAGAATAACACATACTGACACGAACAAGGTTTAAATAGACAAACCATCACTATGGTAATTGATTAGAAACAATCAATGATGTCATAACAACAATTAACCACATATTTGAAAAAAATAAAAAACATTTTCAAATGATGTGTAAACAAACTAAATCCTCACATTTGTTAACCTTTAATTTTCTATATTTAAGGAAACATTTGTTGCCACAATTGTAATATGTGTAGATTCATACTAACTGGGCCATATATATCAGTGGGCAACTTTGACAGAACTTTTTCTGTTCCTGGATCTGTCAATTGTTGCTCTTCTGGTGTGGTTTATATTGCCTTGTGTTCGTCATGCACCGCCTTTTATGTGGGCATGACGACCAGGCAATTAAAAACCAGAATTAGGGAACATTTATACAGTATAAAGACCAAGGACGAAAAAAATGCCCTTTTTAAACATAGTTTAGTTTGTCAGACTTTCAATAAATTTTTATTTTCAGTTTTGGAGGTCTGCAAGAAAGACAAAAGGGAGGGGGACTTTAAAAATTTCCTATTACAGAGGGAGACATATTGGCAGATCAAATTGAGGTCTGACCGTCCCCCAGGTCTCAACGAGACAACCAATGTCAAATGTTTCCTTAAATATAGAAAATTAAAGGTTAACAAATGTGAGGATTTAGTTTGTTTACACATCATTTGAAAATGTTTTTTATTTTTTTCAAATATGTGGTTAATTGTTGTTATGACATCATTGATTGTTTCTAATCAATTACCATAGTGATGGTTTGTCTATTTAAACCTTGTTCGTGTCAGTATGTGTTATTCTGAGGAAGTCTACGGACGAAAGTGGAAAATTAAAAAAGTTTACGCTATTTCTGTTTTCGTGGATTTCTTGCTGGTGCCCTGCCTTGTTTCTGTTTTACTAGTTTTTGTTTTGCCTTTTACCACTAAGTGCACTATGTCCAAATATAATAAATGTAATAAATGTACAAATAACAGTTTGTGGTTTGATATGTGTCGCAGTTGGTTATCTGAAGAATTATCAGTTTTTTGCTGAAAAGCTGTATGTGTGTGACAAAGAGGGATAAGGCATGCATCCTGTTTTTTTTCCAAAAACATTTTATTAAATTTTGTTAATAAACATGGGCATAAAGTATTAAAAATAAACAATATAAAACATTTATTTATCTAACAATTTTTCCAATTTTTGGCATGTTGTGTGTTACATTTGATGATCTCTGATAAATAGCTTGCATTTCTTTTTTACATACAGATTTTGCTCAATAAACATATGATCTTGCTTATTTTTCATGTTCAATGTAATTATTTTTCGAGCAATAGTGAGAATTAACAAAAGAACAGGTAACTGATGTCTAGGAATTACACTTGGAGTAGGGACATTGAATAATATCAAAGAGCTAGTAATTTGACATTTATCAGACCACAGGGCTTTTGCGAAATGCCTAAAATCACTCCGGTATTGTGTGAGAGTTCTACATTAAATGAACATATGAACCCAGTTGGCTTCAAGAATATCACCACACCTACAGCATTTGCTTTCATTACTCTTGGTTATAAGGTCAATTCTGTGTGGAGTGTAAAAGCTTCTATGAATAAATCTCCAGGTAAATAGTCTCCAATATAAAGATGATGAAGTGTTTTTTATTGAATTTAATAACTGTTTCTTATTATCGTTAGATAAAGGCTCACCATTAATCTTTATGGAGTAATTCCAAAAAGCTTGGTCAAAAGTAATCAAGTCTTCTCGTAGGATTTTATATACAGGTGATATGCTTAATTTATGTTCAATGTTCATCAAACTACACCATATGAATAGTTGTATCAGTCTTGGTATAATATCAGTTTCCAGATTTATTGACACTCTCACTTTATTTTCAACAAACTGTCTTAAAGATTGAATACAGAGCCAATTATCTTGACAGACATTATATCTGGCTAAGAGAAAGTTCATTGGTTGGATGTTTTTATTGTCTATAAACTGGTGCCAATACTTTAGATTATTCTCTTTAAGATTCCGCATCTTATTGATATTGAAAGTATCTAGGCAATCTGGTGTATAAGCTATGGGAAATGTAATGAAAAAGGTGTTCTTTAAACTACAATTGTTGTCGATTATATTTTTGAAAATATATTTGGTTTATACCATGTGAGAAGTGGCTAAATTTCTTATTATATAAGCAATATTCACAGAGTATCCAAAATATTTTGTTAATTCCAAAGGTTTTCTTAAACTGAGTTTCTGAGTTCTCAGAGGAAGTTATATGTATTTCATGTAGTTGTTTCCAACTAGAGGTGTATATGGATGAAATCCAGCGTAGTATTATGTTAATAATAACAGATGTGGAATATAATTCTATGTTGGGAAAGCCAATCCCATTACTGTCCCAGGCTCTAACATGCCATTTATAGGCTATTCTTGGTTACTTTGGGAACCATAGAAAAGTTAGTAATAGGGAATCTATTTGTTTAAAGAATTTCTTAGGAGGAGGTAAAATCAATGATTGTATGTAAAATAAAGTCTTGGGGAAAATAATCATTTTATTAATGTAGGTCTGTCTTCCATGGTGAAAAACATTTTGTTCCACTTTTTAGTCAAGTCACTGATTATAGCTACCAGTTTAGATAAGTTAAATTTAATAGTCTCATTCCACTTATTCTTAATACTTATTCCTAGATAATCTATCTTATCATTTTCCAAGTTGAATGTATTGTATTCTTGCAAATTGCTATTTATTTTCTTATTGATTAAAATTGTTTTGGTTTTATTTTGATTAAAATTGAGCCCTGAGATTTTTCCAAATAGAGTTATGGCATTCATGATATGTTGTAAAGAGCATTCTATGTCACTGGAAGTTAGTACAATATCGTCAGCAAAAAGCTGAACTTTAGGACAGTATCCCTCATTAATTTGAAATCCTTTGATATTTGGGTTATTTCTAATAAATGAAGCAAAAGGTTCCACTGATAAAGCAATAAATAATGAGGATAGAGGGCAACCTTGTCTAGTTCCCCTATGAATTTTTACTGGGGATGATAGACCAATCTTAACAAATGCTTTAGAATCATAATAAATATTTAATATCAGTTTAGTGAAATCTGAAGTAAAGTTAAATTATTTAAAGATTTTTTTTTGTAAGTATGACCAACTAAGGGAATCAAATGCCTTATCAATATCCAGACTAATAATAGTTAATTATTTATTTGTTTTGTTTGCAATGTCTATTAGAGATAGAAGCTTAATAATATTGTAGTTCACTTTTCTATGTAAGATAAAGCCAATTTGATCAAAGTGTATTAGATTGGGTAATATATTCTTTAGGCTTTTGGCAAGGATAGAACTGAACATTTTATATTCGATATTTAACAATGACATGGGTCTATAGCTGGGGGTCCTTACCTTGTTTCAGAATGGGGGAAATTATTGAGTAATTCTACGAGGGAGGGAAAATTAAGTCTTGTTCAACTATGAAGAATGTGTTTAATAAAAATTTATTGCGTGCTCTAGAAGAATTTTATATATATTTCTGGAATTATCCCATCTAACCCTGGGGCTTTATTATGCTTTAGATTTTTAACTTGCTCTTTCACTTCTGCTAAGGTTATTTGTTTATTTAGGATACTATTTGTTGTTTTGATAGTTTAGTCTTGATATTTTCTTGTAGAAATGTATCTGTTACATTGTCTGAATCAAGTGGTGATTGCATGTCATTAATTGATGAATAATGATTTTTAAAGGCATCTAATATACCTCCTAAATCAGTTGTTCTTTTTACTGTGTTATTATTCTTGCATTTAATTTCATTAATGTGATTTTGTTTACTAATTTGTTTGGATCTGATAGCTAGTTTATGTAAATGTCTGGGGTTTACTGAATAGGACTGTAGTTTAATCTTTTCTAATCTTATAGCAACCTTATGATTCAGTATTTCTAAATATTAGTGGCTTAGCTTAGACATTTCAGTAAGTACTGCTTTATCATTTGATTTTAAATTTAGTTTCAACTTATCTATTTTGGCTTGTAAATCAGAAAGTTCCTTATCCCATTCATTTCTCCTTTGAAAATACCAAGCTTTAACTCCACCAAAAATGTGAACTTTTAATGCTTCCCAGAGTATGATATCTGTTACTTCACCATTATTATTGTTTTCCATAAATGCATTTATTTATTTTAATAACCACTCCTTAAAACCTTATAACTTAGTAACATAGGCTAGGATTCTTTGAAAAATTATCATATCATCTTCTTTCACAGTCAAGCTGAACAAAAAGGCATTGTAGTCAGAGAGTGGACATGACTGTATTGCAACATCACTTATTTTATAAAATATTTTAATTATTTTAATATTTAAAAATATTAGTTTGTGTGCCGAATTGGAAAGAATAATGAGTGTATTGAAGTGAATTTTGAACTCTTAAATTATGTTTGTCTCTAAAATTCATTGAGGCTATAAAACTGTTTACCTTTTTAGCTAGTGCCATTAGTTTAACCTTACTATTTTTAGAAGTGACTTCATCTGATAAAAAGCAACTGAAATCTCCCGCCTGAATAATTTCTCCCTTTGCATGTAAAGTAATGAGATCTGAGTATTTCGTCACATATTTAGTTCCTAGACCAGGAATCCAATATGATTTACCAGTGTGAAGCATTTCTTATTAACTTCCAGCACTACTAAGCTTAACATTCCGTCTTTATCTGAAAAGGTGTTTAAATTTTTAGGTAGTGTAAATTATCTCTACATAAACCAGCCATAGGTAAAGATTTTAAAATATTTAATAGTAAATAATTAAAACACAAGACAATACCACTATACCACAGAGATATCTAAGAGTTCAGAGATCACACAGAAACTTAAAACAATACAGTAGGACAGGTCTGATGTCAAAGAAAAACACTTAATCTAACTTTCTAATCTTTAGCTAATTTTAAGAGAAAACACAGTGCTATAATCCTACTTACATACATAAAGAGCAAGCAGTGCTGGGTTAGATGTCTAAGATCAAAATACTTCTAGTCCCTCACTGAACAATAGTTTTTAAACAGTAACCTACAGCTCTGCTGAGGCCTTCCCAAATTACATCATTTTGACACTTAGGTTTGGAGTTCCTGGGCCACAAACTGCATTATTTAGCAAGCTAACACCTGCTCAGGAGACTATAACAATAAAAGGGATTTCACATATACACTCTAGCTGAAACCAGAGCAATAAAGCACATTCCATATGTAAATTCTGGCCCTTAACTTTAACCTTAAAACAATGGGCCTGAAACCAGGAACTCACTGGAGCCGACTTGTAAACATCAAAGAGATTCATAAGATCTTTTCAGCTTCAAAAGACACATTTGAAATGCTTGGCTTGCTTTTCCTTACAGCAGATGGCAATGTTGCAACAATCTTGAAGTTCACATTTTACAGTGTTTTCTTTCATTTAAAAACATAAGCCTGTATTTTACATTTATTTATACAACAGATAGAATTATGTATCATATTCTATTTGACTAGGCTGGCAGCCTTCACCCATCTTCCTCCAATATTCACATCTATTCCCCCTGTGGAACTCAAGCAAGTTTTTCAAGTGCCCCTTGAGAAACATTGCTTGAGAGTGTCAGGTCTATTTGGGTGTACCTCACCCCATTCCCTGTGTTGACAGCCCATCTGCATTGGCATTGCTACTCCCAATGCAGTGCTGCACTGACATATCATATGCTTGCAACACAGGCTCCATCTTAGCAACTTGGCATTTTGCTGACTGGCTCTGTTTAACCATGTTAGAAGGTTGTGATCTGTCATCACAGTGAATTTTCTTCCATACAGATAAGGCTTAAGTTTTTGTAGTGCCCAGACTATGGCTAGACATTCATTTTCTACTGCTGCATAGCATTTCTCCCTGGGTTGGAGCCTATGACTGAGATAAACCACTGGGTGCTCTTCTCCCTCTGAAGAAATCTGGCTAAGTACAGCCCCCACCCCATAGTTTGAAGCATCCACCTGCACAATAAATTCTTTGATATAATCTGGACTGGCTAACACAGGGGATCCTCCCAAAGCTTCCTTAAGCTTCTGAAATGCCTGCTCACATGCTTGGGTCCACACTACCTTATCTGTCCTGTTCTTCCTTGTCAGGTCTGTGAGGGGAGCAGCTATGGTACTATAATTGTGAACAAATTTCTGTAGTATCCTGCTGTGCCTAAGAATGCCATCACCTGCTTTTTGGTAACAGGTGCAGGCCATGCCTGAATGTCTTCCACTTTGGCAGGTTCTGGCCTTATCTTACCACTCCCCACTCTATGTCCTAGGTAGGAGACCTCTGCCATACCCTCTTGATATTTGCTTGGCTTAATGGTCAACCCTGCCCTCTGTAGTCTGCCCAGCTCCTCCCTGACATGCTGAAGGTGCTCTTGCCAAGAATGGCTGTAGATGGCAATATTCTATAGGTAAGCAAGGGCAAACCCTCCTGCTCCTGCTAGGAAATTATCTACCAGCCTCTGGAAAGTCACTGGGGCATTCTTTATCTCAAAGGGCATCTTTGTGAACTCGTACAAGCCAAAAGGAGTCACAAAGGCTGACTTCTCTCTAGCACTGGGAGTCAAGGGGACCTGCCAGTAGCCCTTGGTAAGACCAATGGTTGTAAGATACTTAGCTCCACCCAGCTGCTCTAGGGACTCATCTGTCCTAGGCATGGGGTAAGCATCTGACTCTGTGTGACTATTTAATTTCCTGTAATTCACACAGAACCTGGTGCTGCCATCCTTTTTTGGCACCAACACCACTGGCGAGGCCCAGGGACTGTTGGACTCTTGAATCACCCCTAGTTTCAACATGTCCTGTACCTCCTCCTCAGAGTCTGTTTGACTCTCTCAGGCACCCTATAAGGGGCCTGCATGATATGTCTTTGGGGTCCTGTATCCACCTAGTGCTGCTCCAGGTGGGTGCTCCCTGGTTTCCTGGTGAACATGCCCCCAAACTCCTGCAACACTGCTTGGATTTCTTGAACCTGGGTAGGGGATAGCTGCTGGGACATTGCTACCCCTTCCACCGAGGTGTCAGCCCGAACCTCACTGAGGAGATCAGTAACAAGATCTCTTTCAGACTCCTTCTGTAATCCACTTCAAATGTTCAGCACAAGGGCCTCCCTATCATGGTAAGGTTTCATCATGTTAACATGGTACAATTTGTGCCCCTACCTTCTGCCTAGCAGTCCCACCATGTAGTTATCATCACTTACCTTTCTTACCACCTTGTAGGGTCCCCTCCCAATCTGCTTGCAACTTATTGTGTCTGACAGGAATGAGAACCATTACCTGCTGCCCTACAGCATACTCTCTAGTTCGAGCATTCCTGTCATACCACACCTTTTTCTGTTGGTGGGTGTCTGCCAGGTTTTCCTGGGCCAAGCTCCTGAGTTCCCTGAGCCTTGTCCTGAGGGTTAGGACATATGCCACAACAGACTCCTTGTGAGACTCACACTCACCTTCCCACTCATCTCGAATTAAATTTAGAGGTCTCCTCTCCCTAAGCCCATACAGCAACTCAAAGGGTGAAAAACCTGTGGATTTCTGGGGAACCTCTCTGTAAGCAAACAACAGATGGGGAAAATATTTGTCCCACTCCCTCTTAAACTGATCTGCAAATACCCATAGCATGGACTTGATTGTAGTGTTTAACCTCTCAACAAGACCATTAGTCAGGGGATGGTAATTGGTGGTCTTCATAGGTTCATAGGTAGGTATTAGACTATCGGCCCAAGGAGCTACGTAAGCCTAGCCAACAAGGTTCCATGGCTTACGCCATGCAAGAAAGTTATTTTCCTGTGCCACTGTCAAACAGAGAAACAGAAGTGGTCCCCGGGGTGCATTTCCTATTTCCCATCCACTCATCAAGATTTTTCTTGAAGAGTGCTAATGAAGAACTTTACTTGACATAGATGGGTAGCTTGTTCCAGAGTATAGGAAGTCTCTGGGACAGGAATCTATCTCTCCAGCATGTCATGTTTATTGTGGTGACAAGGTTTAGGTCCCTAGAGCATGTAGCTCAGAGCAATTGGGATTTCTTTAGGTGTAGCATGTCCAACAGCTCTGGGTTTGATATAGCTTTATAAGTTAGGCAGAGATCACCTCAGAGTAGGCGATATGCTATGGAGTAAAGCTAGAGTTTTTTGAGGCGGTCAGTGTAGGGCATTTGTTTGAGGCCAGTAATCCTCTTTGTGAGGTACTTCTGTGGCCTTTCCAGCTGCTGCAGATGTCTTGTGAGGTACATTCCAAAAGGGGTGTTGTATTCTATAATGGGTCTAATGAGTGTCAGTAATCCTCTTTGTGAGGTACTTCTGTGGCCTTTCCAGCTGCTGCAGATGTCTTGTGAGGTACATTCCAAAAGGGGCATTGTATTCTATAATGGGTCTAATGAGTGTCGAGTAGAGGGGAACAATGACCTATTTTTTCCTGCATGAGAACCCTTTTATGATGAGGTGTGCCACGTAGAAGGATTTCCTGACTACTGTGGCAATGTGACTATCAAAGGAGAGACTACTGTCCACCTGGGTCCCAAGGTATCTTATCACGCATTCGGTGTTAAGTAGATTGCTGCCTATGTGGTAGTTCATGGGTACAGAGTTTTTACCAAAGGGGATGACACAGCACTTTATGGCATTGAGCTTGAGGCCATGGCTCTGACACTAGGCATCTGTCTCAGTGAGGCCCTTCTGTAGGATGTCCACATCATTTGGGGACTTGACTATGGCTCCTAGTTTGCAGTCATCTGTGAACTTCATTAGTCAGAGGCCTTCTGTGTTAGCCTGTACTTCAGAGAAGTAGATACCAAACAGGAGAGGTCCCAGGACGGAACCCTGTGTTACTCCACTTGTCACTGCTTTGAGGTCAGATTTGGAGTCGGCAACTTTTACAGTGTGGGTTCTGTCAGTGAGCCAGTTGACAACCCATCTTGTGATGTAGGGATTTATACCTAGTTTACTGAGTTTAGCTATAATTCCAGAATGGGGGATGGTGTCGAAAGCCTTGGCGAGGTGAAGATAGGCTGTGTGAACCACCTTACCCTCATCCACAGCTTCACCCCACAGGACTTCCATAGACAAGCCAGCAGGTCTGACATAAAATTGGCAACTCTGTCAGTCAGTATTTCTTTTGGGAAACCTACCCTGCTGAAAATCTCTAGCAAAGCATTTGCCACCTTTTCGGCCTCAATGGAGGACAAAGCCACTGCCTCAGGGTATCGTGTAGCATAATCTACAATCACTAGGATATACTTTTTCCTGTGGAACTTGGGCTACTCAGGGGACCCATAATATCCATAGCTACCCTCTGAAATGGCTCCTCAATCACAGGCAAAGGCATTAAAGGAGCTCCCATCTTGTCTCCTGCCTTGCCTACTTTTTGGCACTGCTCACAGGTCCTGCAGTAGTATACCCTGTTACATTCCTAGAAATTCCAGGCCAATAGAAGTTTTGCATAATACGCCTCTTTCTACGTTTTATGCATATATGACCTGCAAAGGGAATATCATGGGCTATGGCTAGAAGCGCCAGACGGTAAGTTCTAGGCACTACCAACTGCTGTACTCTCTCATCTTCTAGCCCTCTCTCAGGTGTTCACTCTCAGTACAGTAACCCTTTGTTCCAGTATACAGATTCCCCCTTCCCTTGAGAATCAGGTGCCTCCCTAGTTACCTGCTTCAGGCTTTGCAATGTATGGTCTGAGAGCTGAGCCTGTCTCAAGTCTCTCCCTGTAACCCTTCCCAGCACCCCTTCCCCAGGAAGTCTGGCATTCTCTGACAGCGGTGCCTCACTGTCAGCCTGGGTACTACTACTCACCTCTACCTTTGCAGTTACCCTGTCCAAGGAAACATCAGTACCTACAAGCAGCTGTGGCTCACATTCAGTCTCACTGCTACAGTGTAGCTCACTTCCTGAAGTAACCACCTCAGCAGTCCTGGCTGCAAGTATGCAGTCTGTCTGGGTCTCCCCTATGCTACCAGACCCACATACTTGTCTACTAGCCTCACTGCATGTAACTGCTTAAGTACATAGTTCTGCCTCTTCCAAATCCTTCCCTCTCAGGACATCTGCAGGATGGTAGTTCCATAACCCTGTTGTCTCAAGACACCCCACTGTTGGCATTTTGCCTTTCCCATTTACTGGCTCTCTCACCTTTGGTTCCCCACCTTGCCTCCATGGACATCTGTATGCATTCAAAACATTTAACCCTAGCTCCTAGATGTGTACCTGGACTAGTGGCTTCCTCTTCTACTGGCAGATTCTGTTGTAGCAGTCTGTGCTGCCCCCCATGGGTTCCTTTAGTCCCATGAACAGTACTGGGGGTCCCTTTCCTGTGCAGGGCTGCCCTGCTTGCTAGGTATAGGTCTCCCTTCTTCCCCAACTCCTCTGAAGTAGCTCACTGTCTATCAGCGAACGAGATCCTCATGTCCTCAGGCAAAGTGCTAAGGGCTTATTAACTTACCAAAAGGTCTGCCAGCCTTTCAAAAGTGGTGACCTGACATCCACTCACCCAGCTATGAAAATAAGTGCTCAGTTCAGCAACATATTTGCATACATTTTCATCTGCCTTGTGTCTATGCTCATGAAACTTTTTCCTATACATTTCAGGTGTTAGATTAAAGCATTTCAACAAGTGTCTTTTTACATAGGTTCATAGGTTCATAGGTTGATACTAGGCTATCTGCCCTAGGGCATTTATAAGCCTAGCCAGAGTATGTTTGGCTTTCGCCACCCTTTTAGATTAGTTCACTGGCATTTGTATAGCATGTCACAGAAGGTAGCCCTTTTAAAGTTTGTTTACTGTACCTCTGTCAAGCAGCGACACAGAAGAGATCCCAGGAGTAAACTTACAATCTCCCATCCATTCGTCAAGATTTTTCTTGAAGAGGGTCAGTGAGGGGCTCTGCCTGACATGGATTGGGATTTTGTTCCAGAGTGAAGGGAGCCTCTGGGATATGAATCTGTCCCTCCAGCATGTCCTATTTATTTCTGTGCTGAGGTTCATGTCCCTGGAGTGTGTAGCTCTAAGGGATTTAGATTTTCTGAGGTGAAGCATGTCCATTAATTCTGGGTTGGACATGGCTTCATACGTCGGACACAGATCGCCTCTGAGTAGGCGGTACGCAACTGAGTAGACCTGGAGTTTCTTTAGCCAAACTACATAGGGCATCTGTTTGAGCCCCTTGATCCTCTTGGTGAGATACTTTGGGGTCTTTCCAGTTGCTGAAGGTGTCGGGTAAGGTACATCCCAAACAGGGCATTGTACTCTATTAAGGGCCTTATAAGTGATGAGTAGAGGGGCACAATGACCTCTCTTGATCTAGATGTAAACCCTTTCATTATAAGGTGGGCTATGTACAAGGTCTTTCTAACCACTTTGGCAATGTGATTGTCAAATGAGAGGTTGCTATCTACTTTGGTCCCCAAGTCCCTAATTACTACTTCCGTACTTAATGGATTACCACCTGTGTGGTAATTTGTGGGCACTTTGTTTTTTCCAAAGGGGATGACTATGCCCTTGGCATTTAGCTTTAGGTCATGGCTCTGGCACCAGTTATCCATCTCTGTGAGACCCTTTTGGAGGATGCTTGTGTCAATCAGAGAGTCGATTATAGCACCCAGTTTGCAGTCATCTGCGAACTTGGTCAGCCATAGTCCACCCGTGTTAGCCTGTACCTCGGAGAAATATATACCGAACAAGAGAGGTCCCAGGACTGAGCCTTGTGGGACACCACTTGTAACTGGTTTAGAGTCTGACATGGCACCTGCTACTCTGACCATGTGGCTTCTATCCCAGAGCCAGTTTGCAACCCATCTTGTGACATAGGGGTTGATATTTAAGCTGGTGAGCTTATTTATGATGCCTGAGTGGGGTATTGTGTCAAAGGCTTTTGCGAGGTCCAGGTAGGCTGTGTGTATTACCTTCCCTTCATCTTTGGCTTGGGTAACTGTTTCAAAGAAGTCGACCAGGTTCAAGAGGCAAGATCTGCCCTTAATGAAGCCGAATTTTGTAGGATCCAGTGTCTGGAGGTTCCCAATGTCTTTGTTTATGATTTCCATGATGATACGTTCCATAGCTTTGCATACCAGGCTAGTCAGGCTTATAGGGCGATAGTTTCCGGGGTCTCTTGTGGCACCACCTTTGTGGAGTGGGACCACTGTTGCTGTACGCCATTCCTTGGGAACATATCCTGTAGTAAGGCTAAGACTGAACAGTGACTTTATATGAGGGTTTAGTTCTTCTTAGAGCTCATGTAAGATACAGCCCAGGACACCGTCTGGTCCCATTGATGTTGTGTTTTTAGCTTTGGAAAGGGCAGCTCTCACCTGTGCATCTGTGATCTCAGAAAGGCTACACTCTGTTGAGATAGACATTTGCTCTTTTGGGGGGGAGGGGGGGAGAAGTTTGCACTGAACCTTTCTGCCAGGATGTTGGCAATGTCTGTGGGTTCAGTGAATTTTTTGTCATTTTGCACTAACTCAGAGCATATCTGGAAGTTGCCTCCCAGGTTTCTGACATAACTAAAGAAGGCCTTGTGATTATCGTTAGTGTCTTGTGCAATTTGTCTTTAAAAGCTGGCCTTAGAAGATTTTATGAGGGATCATAGTTTCTTGCTAGTACTGATCAGTGACGCCTTCCCTTTTTGGGATTTTGCTCTGTCATGTAGTAGCTTTCTTCTTCTGTTGTATAGCTTATTTATGGCCGGGGTCCACCAAACAGGTCTCCTGCCTTCGGAGGAGTGAGTCTTGGTTTTATTTGGGATAACATGCTCCATGCATTCCTGTAGGTGTCCATAGAATGCTTTTGTAAGGGATTCTGCATTTTGGGCCATATTGTCCACTGGCCTGGGGCTTTGAAGGATTCCACCTCAGTTTTGAGAAGTGTGAAGTTTGCTTTTGAGAAGTTCTTCACCGTGGTTTCCTTAGCTGGGGGTGGGGACAGAATATGGATGTCCAGTGAGATTTGTTTATGGTCTGATCTTACCAATGAGGGGTATACCTCTGGTGTGGAACATAGAGACCCCATGTTGGTGATGACCAGATCCAGCATGTTTTCCCCTCTTGTGGGAGCGGTGACCAGTTGTTCCATAGCATTTGAGTTTATAAATTCTAGGAACTGTTGGGCTAGGGTGTTTGCGCTTGAGTAGTTTTCCCTATCGATGTTTGGGTAGTTGAAGTCACCCAATATAATAGTGTTTGGAGAGACCTTCATATTCTCCAGTGTTCTCAGGAAAGCCGAGTAAGGTTCCTGTGTTTGGGAGGATGGTCTGTAGCAGGCTACAAACTGAAAGGCAATTTTGCCTTTACAGCAGTATAATCAAAATAGTCAGTGTCATGCACGTTTGCTAAAGAAGTTACATCTTTACCATAGAGTAAGGGGGTCAGGAACCATACCCAGAGCCCTTGGTCAACTTCATACTGTTTACATACCTGCTCAAACATATGAACAAAGCTATCAAAATGATCCCCCTCTTTAAACTGTGGAAGAAATTTACTGACCTTTTGTGCTACTGGGATTCTGTTATTCCCTTCCCCAATACCTCCATGACTCTAGCAAAGAGTCAGCATTTCCCTTTCATGCCTCCTCTGCTGATCATTTTCCTCAGCTTGTGGACTCCTCATTTTCTCAGCTGCTTCTAGTTCCATACGCCTGACCTCCAGCTCAAGTTTCTTTATATCCAGCTGGATTTTAAGTCCACTGCAGAAAGGTTGAGCTGTCCATTCTCTAAGGATATTGTATCTACACTGTCAGTCTGATTGTCCTCCAGTCTGCTGTTTTCTGATGCAGCTGTAACCGAGGCTGCAATCAGGTCTGCCTTAGTCTGGTTTCCATGCACCAGTCCCCTAGCCTGGCACACCTCCGCCAACTGGTTCCTTGTCAGCTTTCCATACTCCTCTGCTGACATGCTGCCTGCTCACCCTGACTAACACTAAGCTAACAAAAGAAATAAAACAATTGTGATCTGAACTCTGAGTATACACTGCGTGGCTGTTTTAGAGTACAAAACACTTTTAGAGATCACTGTACATAAGCTACAGGAATTCACTCTACCACACCACTATAATCCAATTAATGTTTGCCAACTAATCAATATGTGATGTGGATCCCACCACAGCAAACCAATATGTGATAGGATATCCCAACTACTGCCACCAATATGTGATAGGATATCCCAACCACTTTCACTAATATGAGACAACAATGCCATGGCCCAGCAATCAAAGAGCCTCAATCTTCACCACTAACACCAGGGAGGTCAACTCCTAGATGAGGAAAGGATAACTAATACACACAATAAAGTACAATTTCCTTTAAGTGCACACAGAGATCACAGTCAGTCTGGGGCTTGTGGCTTCCTTGCTCACCAGGTCCCCAATAAGACACCCCACTTGCACAGCTATAGGATCCAGGTCTCAGCCTAGCTGGGCAAGCTAAAACCTCCAGTACCCTCTCAGTCCAACCAGTACTTTGTGTCCCTGCCAAGCAGCTGACACACCACACACACACTTTGAAAAGAGGTTATACAACCACACAGACCCTCCTGGGAAAAGGCTTGCACAGGTTCTCCAGCTGTGCCCCTATTACCCAGACCATACGGTAGTAATTACTGACACCACCAGCTTAATATAATTATCAGCTACCCAAAGACCCTTGAAAGGGTGTCCAATTGTTGCTGTGCAATATTATATTCCAATGATAGTATGACTAAACAGTCAAGGCTTAATTTGGAGTGACATAGACAGTAAAATCTGTAAATATATAATGTACTTTAGAGGTTAAATTATCTCTACATAAGCCAGCCACAGGTAAAGTTGTTAAAATATTTAATAATAAATAATTAAAACACGAGACAATACTACTACATCACAGAGATATTTAAGAGTTCAGAGATCACACAGAAACTTAAAACAATACAGTAGAACAAGTTTGATGTCAAAGAAAAACTCTTAATCTAACTTTCTAATATTTAGCTAATCTTAAGAGAAAACACAGTGCTATAATCCAACTTACATATATAAAGAGCAAGCAATGCTGGGTTAGGTGTCCAAGATCAAAATGCTTCTAGTCTCTCACTGAACAGTAGTTTTTAAACACTAACCGACAGCTCTGCTGAGGCCCTCCCAAATTACAACATTTTGAAACTTAGGTTTGGAGTTCCCAGGCCACAAACTGCATTGTTTAGCAAGCTAACACCTGCTCAGGAGACTACAACAATAAAAGGCATTTCACATATACACTCTAGCTGAAACCAGTGCAATAAAGCACCTTCCACATGTAAATTCTGGCCCTTAACAGTAACCTTAAAACAATGGACCTGAAACCTTCATCCAGACTCACTGGAGCCGACTTGTAAACATCAAAGAGATTCATACGATCTTTTCAGCTTCAAAAGACACATTTGAAATGCTTGGCTTGGTTTTCCTTCCTTACAGCAGATGGCAATGTTGCAGCAATCTTGAAGTCCACATTTTACAGTGTTTTCTTTCATTTAAGAACACAAACCTGTATTTTACATGTATTTATACAATTGATAGAATTATGTATCATATTCTATTTGACTAGGCTGGTAGCCTTCGGCCATCTTCCTCCAATCCTCACAATACCTAATATAGATTAAAGTTGCTTAAGCATGAAAGCAGCAGAAGGAAAAGCACACTCAATCCTATATATGTCTTTGCATTCACAATATTAAAGAAATTGGTTGTTTAAGTAGTCAGATATTAATATATTATCATTTAGGGCATGCTATGAAAAGCAAAGAATGGTATCCTGTCAGACTTCAGTGTTTCAAAGCAACAGACATACAGTAGCATTAAAATGCAATTTTCCTCACTAGACTAGTAAAATAATCCCTCCATTAAAGTCCTAGCTTCTTACAAATACATATATAAAGTGAGTCCATACCTTTAGATGCATAAAAGATGAAAAAACAACCAAAAACAAAACAGTTACTTTTCCTTCTAGTTTCATTTTCAGTTTTACTTCCTGTTTTCAAAGTCATCCATGAGTTCAAAGGTCCAGTCCTCAATAATGCCTAATACATCAATGATGATGAATACTAATATAGTAATGATGATGAATACTAATATATTAGACCCTAAGTTTCCACATATGACTGTCTATTTATTCAATATGTGGAAGGGTTTGATGCTAATACAATCATTTATTCCTGGAAAATTAGTAACATCATGGTTAGTGTACAAAATGTTTAAAATAATGCAATTTTAGGCTATCAGGGCACAGGAGAGACAGTCAACACGGACTTCAGTGTTGGTCTCTCATTTTTGTATATATTACACTTTTTTACATCTTGTACATATTTGCATTTTTATAATGTATATTTATTATTATGTCATTTATTTTAATAATGATATTAATATTTGTAACATTTGCAAATCATTTTTATTTTCATTTTCATATTCATTTTTATTTTTATTATTTGGAAATTTATGCCACTTCTGGAAATCTATCTTTTAACTTTTTTAAATGCAAGTTTAATGTGCGTTTAATTAGAACTGTTATCAGTATTGGCGCCAAAAATGGGTCAGCTGAGCTATAAAAAGACAGTTGTAACATCTAGATGTACGTTCTGATGAAGTCTGGATACAGATGAAAGCGCTTAACGTACTTTTACTTTTTTGATTATCTGTGAATAAAAGCATTGTGTGTACGAGTCGAGGCATCTATCGTTATTGCAGCCACACCAGAAGCTACAGTTTTGTTCAGTTTTGTTTTATTCCAATAAAATATTACGTAAAATAAAGACACTTTACCTTTGATTTGTGTATATATTCCAATAAAACATGAAGTAAAGAGTTCTGCAAGAAAGTATTTTATTTGATAACAATTCTATTTGTCTTTTAATTTTTTATTTGCACTTTTTTTGATAGTTCTAGTGTTCTTAGTTGCATGTCTTTTCAGACTCTGTGTAGACCATTCCATGTCCTCTATATCAGTTAATATTTTTTTCTTTTGAATAAAGTCCAAAGCCTCTGACAAAGAGCTAAAGATCTTCTCACCTTCTGGTAAAAATATTTTTATCCTGGAGGGAAAGAGAATTTGTGCTTTGATGTTAACTTTTTTAAGAGATTTTATCAAGGGAACACATTATTTCCTTCTAGATATGACAGAAGGAGTATAGTCATTGTCAAAACGAACGAGTTTGTCATTTATCTTGATGGGAGAATTATTCCACATAGACTTCAGAACCAAATACTTATCTTGCTAGGACAAAAATCTAACAATGATGGATCTGGGGTTAGGAGAAACTATTGCTGAAGTAGGTTTTGCTAGAGACTGGTGAGCCCTCTCTATACCGAAGGAAAGGACTTCAGGAAGATTTAGTGCTGTTGGAAGCCAGTTATTAAGAAAGTGTATCATATCAGTTCCCTCTTCCTTTTCTGGTACTCCATAGATTCTAATGTTGTTTCTCCGTGACCTACTTTCTAGGTCTTCCAGCTTTTCTGTTAGTTTTGTATTCTGTTTCAAAAGACACTCATTTTGGTTTTCACATTCCATCAGTCTGCCATCCATATCTGTTACAGATTCCTTGATAGAATCAATTTGTTCATAGGTTCATAGATTCATAGATTAGTACTAGGCTAACTGCCCTTGCGAGCCATTTTAAGCCTAGCCAATTATCCCTTGTGAGACTCAAATCCTGTACCTTGTGTTTATAAGGCAAACACCTTAACCATTAGGCCACCCTCCCAACCCTTCAGAATGCTTTTTAGCCATTTCACTAAGAATGCCCAGCTGCTTACTACAGTCTTGTTTAATAGGATCTATTTTATTCCCTAGTTTGTCTATTTTATAGATAGTTCTTGAATAGTAGTTATTAATGTTTGCAGCTCCTTCTTTACCACACTGTCCTGATGAGAGTTCTTCGAGTTACTCATACTTGGATTTCTTGAGGAAAAACTTCTTGACAGGAAAAAATGAAAAAACGCTATGTTTTAATATTAATTTTTTAAAAATAATAAAGGACATATATTCACAAATACTCTGATATACTTTTGGATTAGTATTTCCAAAAATTAGATTACATTTCCTGTCAGAATAAAAATGTTATAAGCAGAGCTAATGTTCAGTGCTGCTAGCAGTCTGGTGTCTTGGCCATGCCTCATCCTGTTTTTTGTTGGCTAATTGGAGTGAGAGTTGAAATCCAGATGTGTGTAGAAATATCCCATGCGTACTAACATTTTCTATTGTATATGCCATAGACTGCTTTTCCTCATTTCAAGTATTTCTCCCTTTATTTACTGGATAAGTAGACCACCCAGAAAGCAGAGAGACAAAAATAGAAACTGGATGAACTCAATTAATGCTATTGCCTGTGGCAGCAGGTATAAGTGTTGGGCTGGAATACAGATGTTCCTGGGTTCTAGTACAGTGTATATGACCTTTGTTTTACTGTTGTGACATTGCAGTTTATAGCAATGAACTGAAACATAATCAGTTGTTATTTCAACTCTCTTGTGGCAACAGGTGTTAGTGTAGGACTGTCATGCACATGGTCCTGGATTCAAATACAGCATATGCCATGCACTTTTACTGTTGTTCCACTTCCCATTATAGCCAATCTCCTTTATAACACTTGACATTGTGTAGCTGATATTAATTATATGTACAAGGGCTGAGACACGAATATTGTATCAGTTATTTCTTTATTTATTTATGTATTATCACATTTATTATCAAATGTATGACTCTGGGTATACTGTGTACTATGTTCTTGTAAGGATATTTTTGCTCTCTGGACTGCCATGACCTTCACATTTGTCAAACACACATACACAATTGCCTGTACATCAAATAACCTTGAAATTGAATTGCTTGCCACTGTTCTGCACTGCTTACCATTGCACACCCTGGGGCACTGTGTTTGAGTGATGGTGTGCAGTGCGCAACATTTTCAAACACTGTGCACATTCCGAGTAAAGGCGATAACTGGAATTGGTGGGAAACCATCATTCTCCCTTACTCTTGATCTGTGATAGACATGGCAGGTGTTTGTGGAGAGGGTGTGAGATTTAGGGCTCAGAGATTTGGTGTCCAGCCGTCCAAGATTTTTGTTGGGCTCCTAACTCATGATGTTATCGGGTCCCAATGAGGCTGTATTTTTTGCACTTGAGAGGGCAATGATGACTTGCTCCCTAGAGATAAGAGAAGGGTGGCAAGTATTGGGGATATCCTGTTTTACTGATGGGGGGGGGGACAGAGGAGTGAAGTTTTCACTGAATCTGTCTGCCAGCAGGTTGGCTAAATCTACAGGGTTTGTGTATGTGGTATCCTTGATCACCACTTCTGAGCAGATTTGGGTGTTTCCCTTGAGATTGCAGACATATGAGAAGAAAGCCTTATGATTGTCTTTAGTAGATGTGGCCAGTTTGGACTCAAAGTTTGCTTTGCAGGATTTCACTTATGCTCTTATTTGCTTGTTCAAGCTAAGGCGAGATTGCTTCCAATTAGACACCTGCTCCTTCTTGGTCCTGGACAGCAGTCTTTTCCTTTTATTATAGAGTTTATTTATTGTAGATGTCCACCGGATAGGTTTACTCTTCCTTGAGAAGGATGACTCTATATCGGGAAGACTTGTAGGCAGTTTAGGGAAAGAATTAGAGAACATATATCTGATATTCAAAAAGCTAAAGCTGTTAATGCCTTGGCTAGGCATGTTATGCATCATCAGGGGCATGAATTTCAATTTTATGTTATACAACAAATTGTAAAAGATGCACAAGGCAGGGTATTAGATGTGCATTTGGATATTGCCGTTAAGATGGCAATTACGGTTAAATGCCGCAGTCTTTCCCGGTATTAATGAAAATATTAGTATAATCCCAATATTAAAATTAAAAAATATATTGGGATAGACAAGTGTTTCATACATGATGAAAATAAATGCACCAATATATACATAATTTGGTTATATAGTTAACATATTTTCATATTTTTTATACTTCTCAACAATATTTAACAATAGTAACATAATAATAACATATTTTTATAACACACACACACACACACACACACACACACACACACACACACACACACACATATATATATATATATATATATACATATATTTTATACAGTTTATGAACTTTTATGTCATTAATGTGTAGTATTTTATAGATTTATTATTTATTGTTATTAGTGAATGTATTATATTCTTGTTGTAACTATGTAATGTACTGGCTTTTTAAATGAGGATGCACTTGCAGTAGGGTAGGGTTGTAAGTGATGTATAAAAGGGGTGTTTAGTTGTTGTGTCTTTCGGCTTTTCCTGGTTAGGGGTCGCCACAGTGGAACTCTGGTCCGCTAATGATTGGTAGTTGATTTTTACGTGCCGAGTTACCAGCCCTGACACACAACCTTCAATGAAGGTACACCCATTCATGCATGTCTCCACGCAGAAGACGTTCTAGCTGAGAATCAAATGGGACAGCGTCTTCCTGTGAGGTGACAATGCTACCGCAGCACCACCACCACAGGTGCAAAAGGGGTGTTTAGTACTCAGGGAAAATAGCTCTGAAGAAGTCCTTTGTTTGTAGGACGAAACCTAGGCAAACTCGTTTGTGTCTTTCATTAAAGGTTGGTTCCAGCTCTGTGTGTCAGCAGTACTTCCTTGATTATTCATTCGGATTGCTATCTGTTGGGCTCCTAATGAAACAAAACAGTGTCAAGTTTCTGCAGGGGAACTATTCTGGGTCCCAGTATAAGTCAAAGGCATGGGCTAGTTTGGCCTGGGCTGTGACCAATGCAACTGGTATTCCTCACATGGGTGAACAATGCGGGCAGCACTGCAATGACCTCCAGAGGAGGAAGTGGAGTACCCTCAGTGCATGAATTGAGGAATTTGGATGGAGGACACCCCACACATGAGTATCAACTACAGAGAGTACTTGTAAGGCTTAAAAAGCTAAATATAGGCAAGACTGGTATTCATAGTGGTATTATTTTCTGTTCTGTTTTTTTCCAAAGCTGCCACACAGAGAGAGAGAGTGAAATGTTAGGACCCTTGTCACTAGATTGGTGAGGATGAGGGATGCAAATGATATGTATGCAGCAGAAGAGTAGAGTTATTGTAGCATTAAAAGTTAAAGATAGCTTTTTTGGTATTTTATACAATTGTATTAAATTGAGCATGCATATCTCGACTGTAAAAGCAAGTATGCATGCAGTAGTCTGTAGAACAAACCAAGAGTACAGTATTAGACTTTAGTCAGAGGTGATGGGTTTAAATACCACACTTCCCAACTATACGATAGCTGCTAATTCTTCAACTATGTGTAACTTAAATGTTTAAAGTAAAAGCGCTGTACCAGTGGCACACATGGCCTGCTGTAAGCTGTAATTGGAACATGGATATTTACAATATATGCACGTGTAAAGAGTACGTGCTGCAAACTGTGGTATAGTGTGCATCTGTTAGGAGCTGCTAGTCTTAAAAGTAATACATTATCTGTTAGAGGGTGAGAGTCTTAAGAATGAAGGTTAAGATAATAGAGTCAAATAATTATATTAATGCATTCTATATTACATATAAAGGTACTAATCTTATCTCTATTATTGATCAGAACCATGATAATTCTCTCCATGGCTTTGCAGATTAGACTAGTCAAGCTTATGGGTCTGTAGGTCCCAGGGTCAGTTGATGGACGTCCATTGTACAGTGGGACAACTGTTGCAACCCTCCATTCCTCTGGGACAAAGCCTGTCCAGAGGCTGTAATTAAAGAGAGTTTCTAGTGGCCCTGATAGATTCTGTTTTAGCTATGTAAGAAGCATCCTGGAATGTTTGTTGAGAACCATGGAGGCTGTGGTTTTTGGCATTAGTGAGCACAGTAAGGACTTATTCCCATGTAATGACTGGTAGGGGAATGGTTGCAGGTATTTTTTGGGGTGTGGTAGGAGATGATGAGGATAAGTTTAAACTGTACTTTTTTGGCAGCAGGATTGTTATAGTTTCAGGCTGGGTGTAAGTGTAGCCATTCAAGATAAACTCAGCACATTGCTGAGCATTTCCCCTGAGGTTATGAACATAATTAAAAAATACCTAATGGTTATTTCTCACCTGGGAGGCTATCTTTGCCTGATAGTTTACTTTGGCAAATTTGATTAGCTCTCTAATTTGTTTGTTACACTGGTGAGTGCCTTTTTATCTTTTTTTATATTCTGCTACTACTTCAGTGCATAACATTTTTTTGTTTGTCTTTTCGGCTTTTCCTGGTTAGGGGTTGCCACAGCGGAACTCCAGTCCACTAATGATTGGCAGTAGATTTTTTTATGGGCCGAGTTGCCAGCCCGATGCCCAACCTTTAGCGAAGGCATGCCCATTCACGCATGTCTTTCGGAGGCCACTTGACCGCGGGAAAGACATGCAGACTCCACACAGGAGGCACTCCAGCCGTGAATCGAACAGGAGAACCTCTTGCTGTGAGGCAACAACGCTACTGCTGTGCCACTGTGGCTTCACTTCAGTGCATAACATATGGTGTATTATTTATCAAAACATTAATTACACTATTATTAAGAAGAAACTGTTACGGTATCAAGCAACTTTGAATTACATCTCAACATTTTATAAAGGAAATCTAGTCTTAACAGTTTCTCTAGCTGCTTTGCTAAAATATTGCATCACAGTTTTCCTCACTCCATTAAGTAAAGTCCACTTAATTTGTTGCTCTTGTTTTAAAATCTCCCTCTATAGATAGATAGATAGATAGATAGATGCAAACGTTTGCACAAATGTAAGAAGCAATTCAATGACTGGATAAAGACTTAAAGGATTATTTTTCTAAGTTCGTCAAAACATTAATTCTGTGTTGCAAACTGATTACTTCTGCTCAGAATGTTTATGCATTTTCCACATTTGTAGCTTTATTGGCATTTTTAGCTTGTTTCTTCTATTATATCATGACATCAGTAGTATCTGCTAGGTGTCTTTTATTAGATGTTATCTGCGTTTGTACTTTTGACATAACAGGTCATGCATTTTATGAGTCTTATTTTCCAGGAACAGTAGCATTCCAGAGTGTGTGCATGTGGTTTCTCCTCCAGACATGTTGTTTCCCTGGCCCTTTTATTTGAGACTCTTGCATGACATGCTCTACCAAAAATGTTTGTGCTATTGGACATTGGAGTTTTATGATTTCAATATTTTGTTTATTGCTAATGAATAATATTTCTGTACTCGGAGTTGTTATATATTTATAACGTTGCTTCTTTTGTAGTTTATATATTTGGATTCATATTACTATTTAACATCATAGATTGCTTTTGATGTATGTTTCAGTCAATAGTTAAGCACTAGAATAAAGCTGCTGCTGAATCTTACTTATATCACACTGCAATTTCATTTTGAATTGCTAAAACTGGAAGAACTGTCACAAAAAGTTAACAAAACAAGCCAAGGCTTCTGTGGTGAGATCCAATAAACTTAGAAAAATACAGACACCAAGATTAGTTCTTTCATTCACTTTATTCCACGTGAACTTCTTCAGAAACAATTAGAACTCCACCCAACTTGCAATTTATATAATAGAATAAATCACATGCTGGGTGATGCCATAAAAAAAGGTTTTTTACATATAAAATAAATAAAATAAAATGTAGTACTCATATATTGCATCAATACAAAAAGATTTTTAAAAAGGCTTGTGACACTTAAAAATTCCTAATGTTATTTTCTCATTTGTAAAAAAAAACATTTTATGTTAATTGACTCATTTAATCCAGGAGCAAAATCTGCTCCTAGATGTAGCTGCCAAAGAGGCTCTTTACACTCTAAAATCACTTTACTATCCCCCATAAAACTTTCTGAGGGAACATTATCTAGAACTGAAAAAATAAATGTATTAAAGTTATTACATATTAGTGAATTACATACTAGTGAATGCTTGCCCAACACATTAGCTAAATCTTTTTTCTTTATAGCTAAAAGATGTTCACTAATTCTTTTTCTAAAACATCTTGTAGTCATGCCTATATAATAACTTGGACATGTGTAACATTGAGCTGTGTAAACGTGAAGATGTTCACGTAGAATAAAGTGAATGAAAGCGCTAATCTTGGTGTCCGTATTTTTCTAAGTTTATTGGATCTCACCACCGAAGTCTTGGCTTGTTTTGTTCATTTTGAATTGGTTGTTATTTATGCCGAAATTATCATTAGAAATATGTTAGTTGAATGTTTTAAGATTGTTGTTCATTTCATTCAAGTATGTTTCTAGTTTATTTTGCATTTCTGTATGGTTGTTCCTTTCTCTTCAAAAAACAAATAAGCATTGTTAAGCAAAGCATCTGTGTTGCAAATGCCCCTTTCAGTATTAATTCTCTGAATACAGTACATTTAATGCAGTTTTTACTTTCTCATTTAAGCAACATTTTAATATACCAATGATACCTGTATATTGAATTGTTTTCTATAGTAACTTCTCCATAAAATACTTCAGATTAAAGAAAATGTGGATTTCATCTTAAAGTTATTTTTTTTTTAATTTTTTTCTGAGTCGGAGAAATGCTTAGATATCTTTCAAATACCGTTAGTGTGATACACAGTAAGTGAACATCTTTTCCCCCCTCAAAATGTATAATAAAACCAGTTGGTTTAGGAATAAAGCTCACAACTAACTAGCTGCTACCTCAAAGTGCTTAAAGTAAGAACTGATTATTGTAACTTACTTAATGGCTCTCCTACATATGCTCAAGATGAAATTTTGCTTGAGCAATAGCATGAAGAAAAAAAAAGATAAATGGCATAATGCCGAATGCTGTCTCCAATAGAAAATCATTGCCAGTTCAGTTTCTAACTGAGTGCTAACAATGATTCACTTGTTTGGGTCGATTTCTCTCTTCTTCAAGTTGGTGTGACCATGGAGCTAGTATATATCAGTTCCGGGGTGTAGGGTCTTGACCGCTGCAAAATACAAGTTAAAATGAGTGTTTTACCATTTTGAGTTTCAGGCAAATTTTTGTCCTTTCAGTACATCAACTATCATGAAGATGACATTTTATTGTAGAACCTTTACTTAACTGAGTGAGCAATTCAAACAGTTAATCACTTGAAGTGCAATTAAAAAAATGTGCCTTTGCTCTTCATGGAACCTAGTACATATTATCTGATTGTATTTCCATCAGAACACTTTTAAAATATTAATTTAAACTACTCTTTTATGAGTTCATAGGTTCATACTATGATTATAACTTTAGTGACCATCAAAAAGCATAGCTACGTCACCAAAAATTATTCAGAATTTCTTAAGTTCCCCTAGTTTGATATAGTATCCCACTCAAGAGCCATATAGAAGAAAACATTCCTACTGTTAATCTTTATAAATAAAATAATTACTTAAACATTTTTGACCATGGCAAAGGCAGTCTTTGCCAGCTGTTGACATTTTGTAGCTTTTATCCACATAGATTTTATCATCATTGTCTTTCTTAGGTGTTCAAACTGCAAAAAGCAGTCATGACAGAAAAAAAAATGTTATACATTTTAAACTGTGTAGAGAAACCAGCATTTGGCACTGTACTTCTGAAGATAGAGGCAAGCAAAATGGGAAAGGAGGGTACATGTAGTACTACTATGTGTTGACATGTCCTTTTCTGACATACATGGCTTGGTGTGTCAGGATTTCTGAACTGTTAAAACATGATGTATGGGGGAATATCTATATCTAGCTATCTAACTATACATATGTACATACATACATACATACATACATATATTTTTCCCTAGGATGGCCATGGTATAATGTGTTGCATTTTAAAATGACTGTGGAATCTATCATTTACTACTTTATTGTTGAAAGTAACAAACTGACATAATAATATAAAAATTATATTAATGTAAAGTTAAATTGAAAGTTGTGACATAATGGTGACAAAATGAAGAAAGCCAAGTTGCAGTCAAAACTATTTTTATTTAATATGAGTGGCATTTTTTTTTAATTTCAAAAAACTTAAGAATAATTTCATATTCTTTTGCCGACCCTACTACGTTTGTTCTAGAGATGAAAGCATGTCTGCATAGAAAACAAAGGTATAAAATGATGGGGTAAGATAAAAATAAAGATACTTTTAGCATGCATATTACTATTAAGAAGACTTCAATTATTTTTGTGTCTCGGCATAGAGATTCATTACATTATACAGTTATGTATGTATATCTTTCTTTTTCAACGACATTAAAGATATCTGATAGTTTATAATATAGTACCTTACAAACCTCAAAAATATGCATTTTTTTTCAGCAGTAGTTATGCAAATTTAAATGAATTATCCTTAAAATGTTAGGTAATAATTTAGCTACTTTTATTAGCATTATACGTGTTAGTATTATATAATTTATTTATAGATTTAGTTTTTTGACTATAGTATCACACTGGTCACAACAGAACAACAAATATAACAGAACTAACTCACAAATGCAGACTAATCACAGAAGGTAGTGAGTCAAGCTGACAATTGAAACCATGAACAAATATTATTCATAGAGGAGAAGGAGAAATATGGATTAATTAGAAAATAGGGAAGGTATGCACAGGTAAGAACATAAGGTGGAAGTAGAGGAAGGAGTTCATAGGTTAGAACTAGGCTAACTGCCCTTGCACGGCATTGTAAGCCTAGCCAATTATCCATTGTGAGATTAAAATCCTGCACCTTGTGTTTGTAAAACAAGCACCTTAACCATTAGGCCACCCTCCCAAAGCCTTAGGTGTTGTGTCTAGTGGAAAAGCACTTGCAATCAGATTTTTGATGAATGTGTCTTCTGAGCTGCGAGGAATGAAGAATGTTTTTTTTTTTTTAGGTGAGGGAGGAGGGATTGCCAGAGTTTAGGTGTTAAAACAGAAAATAACTGGTCTGTACAGTGCAGTTTGCTTTGGGGGTTATGTACTAAGGGCGTCAATTAGGAAAAGGTTGCAGAAATTGTAAGGAGGGATTAGTTTTATAGAGTTTGGCAACAGGAGGCAGGAAGGTACCTAGTTGAAGTAGTTTTGAAAAGAAGGGAGTCTTGACATAGCTGAGTAGGGGGCAGGGAGCCATCTGACCTTGGAGAGGATGGTGCAGCCATGGTCCTGAGAGGGGAGCAGAGTTGGAAATGAATCAACAACATTTTTTTTTTTCAGTGGAATGTGGCTATGATGCAGATGGGGAGCTTGTATTCAATTTGAGCAAAGAAGGGTGCATTTGCTTTTTGGAGTAGCCCTAGCTGGTTGGGAGAAAAAGTGAGATACCTTCCAGGACCAGAATAAAAGATAGTTGATCTTTTTCCTGGTATTTTTCATGCGATTATGGAAGTTAAGTGATGGGTCCAGCCATAAGCCTAGGCATTTAAAGGACATGGTTGTTTCTATTGGAGTATTATTTAGATATGTGATGTTGAGATATTTCAAATTTTTTTCAGCCTTATGAGGTTCCAAGTACTATACTTTTTATTTTTGTTTTCTTTTGGCAGTGATGGAATAGTTAGTAACAGGTGAGTAATATTCTTGTAAAAGATATGAATGAAGTGGCTAGATGTTGAATGTCGTGTTAGTTTTATGAACAAGTGCTGAGTGTCATGGAGTTGTGTATGTGCAGAAATGGAGGTGAGGAAAAGAAGTGCTGTAGAACAGGGAGACTGCAGTAAGAGACACACAGTGGCTCCTGTGCTTTTTACCCGTTGTTTTTATTATTATTATTATTATTATTATTATTATTATTATTATTATTATTATTATTATTTTGTCTGTACTGCTACAGTCTTGCAATCCTGAAGAGTTTTTGAAGCTGCTGGTGAGGTAGATCCCACATCTGAGCACATGAAGTAAAAGTGTTTTTAGTGACTTAATCTTTTTTCTCAGTCAACACTAAGGCCTGTGGTCGGCACTGCCTGTCCTGGTTGATTATTTTTAATGGTTCATGCTTATTTTATTTGTTTTTATTTTATTTCTTTTTTGCAATTCTTCCAACGCTCCAAGTGGTAAATGAATCTGCTATGTAGACCCAGAAAGGCTATATGTAATGGTTCACAGGTGCCTTTTGACATCACTAGTAATTCCTGTAAAGCTTTGGTATTGCTAATATTTTTTTGTTTATTTTTCTTTGTTTGAGGTCTTCTTTCATGACAAAAGCATAGTATCTTTGAACGTTCTTGTCTTTTTTTATTTATAGGTCATTAATACCTATTTTTAGACTATTAAATCCTCCTTTATTAGCAGGCACACTTCCTTTATTAGCAGGCACACTTCCTTGCGAATGTGAAGATGCACCTGTGTCTACATGTTGTTCTCCTGAAAGAAAGAGTAGATTCAGTAAAATAGCAATAACATTAATGCATTAATAAATCCTCCACTGGAAATTGTTACATATGATGGAATGGTATTAGTGTATTAGTAGGAACATTTGCCTAGGGTATCTTTAATTTGTTTTCTAATGTGGTATACTTTAATGAATTCAAATTGCTAGAATCAATTTCTTAAAGCTCCTTTCCCAGCTACAATAGAAACCTGAAGTATTTGTATGTTTACAGTATAATCAAACACTGCTCTTAAGTAATAAGGGGAGGTTTTTACTATAAGTTTGCTTCTAAAAGATGCACTGTACCTACTGTGTAGAAATGTAATGGTCTGATAATTGAGAAAGCAAGTTGCTCAGGCTATAACATATAGCCAATTAACTTTTTTTAAGGTATGTACAGTGATGGTGCATTTATACTGCGGTGGTGGTGCTGTGGTAGCGTTGTTGCCTCACAGTAAGACATCCTGTTCGATTCTCAGCTAGAGTGTCTCCTGTGTGGAGACATGCGTGAATAGGCATACCTTCATTGAAGGCTGCGTGTCAGGGCCGGCAACTCGGCACGTAAAAATCTACTGCCAATCATTAGTGGACCGGAGTTCTGCTGTAGCGACCCCTAACTGGGAAAAGCCGAAAGACACAAAAACAGTGTTGGTGCATTTAATTTTATTATCAGACTTTCCAGTCAACAGTCTGGATTTTTTTCCTTACAGTTCAACTGATTTGATCCCACAGTCCATGAAATTTTCAAAGCTTTTATCCAACAGCATAGTCCAAAAGCAATAATTTTCAGTTGCACAGTCTTATATACAGTCCAACCCTCACAGCCATATATTATGGCTGGGAAAAACATAGGTCTGCTTATGTGGACCAGTTTGGACTTTAATTTCCTGGCCTTGAAGTTCTTTGTGGTTGGTGACTGTGGCTATGACATCAAGACATTTGTTTCTTGGAAGGAAAGCAATGGCAAATCTCACTGCGATAATAAACAGCAAGGACATCACAGTGCCAATAAGGTTCTGAAAAATTACCAGCCAAAGTAACTTGCAGGGATAAATCCCCGACTATGACCAAGATGACCCCAGTTTGATTAGCCTTTTAGCTGTCCATAGGAAATGGCATGAGAAGAAAAGACATGTCTATTCTTGGTGGGGGGGGGTGAAGGTGGACTAGGGATGTACAATGCCAAAATGCCTTGGAGGCAAGGTAGCAGCATAAATGGATGTCAGTGGCCATCTAATGGTTGCTACTTCTTGTGGTCCTATGGTTCAGAGTTTGACTCCCTTAGCCTCCCTTACCTAACTATCTGACTCTAATCAAGTCACATAACCAGACAACACTCCCAGACTTTTCCTGATAAAGGCCCATGGAGATCAGCTCACTACCCTGGCTAACAAATATAAATAAAATAAAATGGTACAATCTCCTGAAATAGGAATTTCCCAACACATATAAACCAAAATACCAAAACTTTACAAGACTTACTAAAAATATAAAAAGGCACTTGTGAACCATTGGAAACAGACTTTCTGAATCTGAATTGCAAGTTCAGTTACCACCTGGAGCTTTGGGAGAACTGAAAACCCACACACACACACACACACACACACACACACACACACACACACACACACACACACACACACACACACACACACACACACACAGACACACACACACACATGCGCGCACACTCATGCACACGCATGTGCGTACACACACACACACACACACACACTCGCACACATGCATATATATAAAGACAACATCTTGCAACTTTACCCATCTTATATTCTCCCACCTGTGCAACTACTTCTATTAAATACTCTCTCTCTAAACTACACATTTAATCGACCACTATTTGGTATAAAAAAAAACATGAAAAACCTCCAGGCCTAGTACATACAAGTTCAACAATATTTCAAATTAATATGTTGTAGAGATGAAGAGAAGATTTAAGAGGTTAGACCTGGTGGGTAGAGTGCCTAAAAATCAATGGACAGAAGTTAACAGTGCTACTCAGGAAATGACAAGAAATACTCCAGACAGGTAGAAGACAAAATGTCTGACTGTGTAAGCTGTAAAAATCATCAAGTAAAGAAACAGCAAAAGGCTGTGAAGATACGAGGAAACTATATCAGACTCGAAGCAGAGTTCCAGAGGATATGAAGAACACCTACTCTTTCTACTTTCTCTCCTATATGTTGATGTCATGGTTCTCTGACGCGCTAACCACTCCCTAACAACCTTACAGCAAGGCCTACAATTTGACTTCAGAAGCCTCACTGAGTGGACTACTACTAAAAGCCTCAGGACTTAAATGAGCTATGCAATGTTTGACTGAAAATGATTGGGTAGATTATAAGTGATGTATAATGTTTGCAGCTGGAAGTGTGTCAGTATGGTTTGTGATGTAAAATGCTTGCAACTAGGATAATGTCGGTGTGGTTTTTTCTCATTTATATAAATATATGATTTCTTATGTCATAAGTGATGGTTTAATAAACATCTTAATAAAGATGTTTCTTGTTTTAAAAAAGGAATTGAATAATTTATATTATGTTGCTTAGGTTATAAGATATATAGCAATATATGTGAAGCATAATGTTTGTTAATTTTAACGTAATATAGTTTCTTCTTTCAGCTTTTTCCTGGTTAGGGTCGCCACAGCGGATCATCTGTCTGCTCATGATTGGCACTGAAGTTTTACAGTGTTGAGTTGCCAGCCCAGTGCCCAACCTTCCACAGAAGGGACACACATGCACACCTAGGGTCAATTTAGAGAGTGTCCAATCCACCAACTACATGTCTTTGGGATGTGGGAGGAAACCAGAGCACCCGGAGAAAACCCATGCAACCAAAGGGAGGACATGCCGACTCCACACAGAAGGAACCCCAGCTGAGAATTGAACCAGAGAACATCTTGCTGTGAGGCGGCAATGCTAATCACTGCACCACCGTACCACCGTGGCTAAACTATAACTTAATATAATTTAATTACTTTTATATACATGTAAATGTGCCTATGTCACAAGTGATATTCAATAAAGGTGTTTAAAACAACTCATACTAGATGCATCCAATACTACATCTATGCTTTCTGGATCTAAACAAGAACTCAGCATATCCAAAAACACTTTAACAATCTATGATCACAACTACGATGCCTTAGAGCATCAGTCAGGTTTCTTGGTCTGTGGTTAGATACCTCACTGAGCTTCCACTTGCATCTTGATAATTATTATAAAAAATAAAAAAAATAACCCCCTAATTTTTCTGGGCACAAAAATGATCCTCTTTTCTCTCACACTCCACCAAACCTGCAATAGGGGAAGGAATCATACCCCCTTGACTCAATTTAGCTTCCCTCCTATATCTGCAGCCTCTACTAAGAACTTCACCGCTATTCAAACAACTGTTCAGACTCCTATAGGAACATACCCTTCTTCCTTTAACTTCAAAACTAATAAGAAATACCACCATGAACAACCTAAGAAAGTTGAACCATTCAAGCCCTAAAACACAAATCCAACATTCCAAGCTACTTGTTCATGCATTCGCAGTTCTTCTTTCCAATTTGTAGGCATCTTGCTCACCTGAAATTAAAGACTCATCCTCTATTTCCAAGTTCCATTCTCTACTATAATCACATTTAGCTAATCAAGCAGAACATGCCTGCTACTCTGCAGGTCACGTTACATTAGTCTACTTTTCTGCACCCTAACTCAGCCGTTAAGATCCTATGCTCCTTTTCACATCTCTAATTTATTTTACTTTAATTTCTTAAATGTTTTTGAAACTTTTGCACATATCCTAAATTAATACATTGGGTTTGCTATGCATCTCAAGCATTACTCTAGCACTGCAATGTTTTACTGTCACATATATGTCATTGCACTCATCTATTTTGTATATCTGGGCAGTTTTTGACCTCTTGCTGAGAATGAAATTGATCAGTAAAAACTGGATTGGAAAAGGTCTAGTGCAGATACAAATTCTTAGTTTTAGCACTTAAATTTGCTTATTCAGAACTTGTAAGCACTAGATAAGCTACTAATTACTATAGCACTCAATCTTCCTCATTACCTAGAGGAAAACTGTTTTTGTACTTACTTTTCTCACTTGCTTAGAGAAAAACAGCTCTTGTACTCACTTTCCTCACTTATCTAGAGGGAAATAGTTTTTTATTCAGGCATGTCCAAGGGTCAGCTCCCAGTGTTCTCTCCTGTCTATCTGATGAATCTGGGCATCTTGAGGCAATGGAGAAATTGCCTCATGTACACAGACAACCCTCTCCTCCCACCACCCAACACTACAACCTGTGAGAGATGCACTTATCTAGCCAAACTGGAGGTAAAGCTCTCTCCAACCAAGACTGAACTTGACAGTTATGAGGAGAAAGTAAACATTTGCACCACACCACACTCATCACATAGTCTCACTAAATCTACACCATCAAAATCCACACATCGTAACACAAAAACATTTGCGGAGGCTCTCAGTAATAATCCGTCTAAGCAACAGAGACATCCAAAGCAGAAACGCAAGCAACCTCCATCCCCCAACATAACCCAAATGACACATAGCCCACAGACTCAGTGTGCCACTCAATCACAGCCAATAAGGCAAAACAATGTACCCAACGCACAAGTCATAGGTGATACTATAGTCAGGCACACTGATGCCCCACTCACCAGGCTAAACAAGGAGAAGGTTACTGTCAGCTGCTTGTCGTGTGCCAGGATCTGCCACAAAACCCACGCACTCAGGTCACTCCACAACAAGTACAAATATGACTCTGTCATTGTCCATGTTGGTGTGAATGACCTGAGACATACCTCCCTGGACTACATGAAAAGAGACATGGAAGAGCTCTCAGATCTTGTAGCCTAGGCAGGTATGAACCTAGCCCTGAGTAGCATTCTGGCATCACCCAGAATTATACCGCATTGCAAGGACAAAATGATTGATTTCAACAATTGGCTAAGCTTCTGGTGTCATTCTAAGGGGATCCAGTATCTGTCTGCTTGGGATGACATGGTCAACAGACCATGATGCTTTGCCACAGATGGCCTGCACCTGTTGCCCCTGGGATTCTGGAAACTGGCTAAGGCTCTTGCTGCCTCTAGAGTGCCTTTTTTAGGCAGGGTTCAAATAACAAATTCACCACCATAACAGAAACAGGCAAACAAAAACTGAGGGTAATGCTACTCAATGCTAGAAGTCTACATCTCAAAATGCACTCACTCAAGGCACTCATTAAAATGGAGAACATCAATATCTGTGCAGTGACTGAGACATGGTTCAAGGCTCCAGAGATCACCCCTGCACTACCAGGCTATAACTCATACCACACTTTTCGGCCATGTAACCTGGACCGAAACAGCAAAGGCGGAGGTGTGTCCATATTCATTAAGGATATCCACACCTCCGGGCTAGTTGCTCAACATAATGCATCCAAGGTTATCCAAGTGCAACTAACTCTAGGCAAAACTGCAATCCAAAGTGTAGCTTGGTACAGATCTCCCACTATGCCCCAGGATTCCCACTCCTCTTTTCTTGATGTACTGGAAAATATTAGGGTTCAACCAAACAGCCTAATAATGGGCGACTTCAACTACCCCACCATTAACTGGGAAAACTACTCATGTACCAACTCCTTAGCTCAACGCTTTCTGGAATTCATAAACTCCAATGCCCTAGATCAACCTATCCACACCCCCACCAGGGGCAACAATATCCTAGTCCTAGTCATTACCAACATGAATGACCGGTGTTCCACACTTGAAGTCAACTCCTCGTTGGTCTGATCCAACCATAAGCTTATCACCCTTGATATCCACATCCCACCCCCACCCCCCAATAAGGAAACCACAGTAAGTAATTTCTCCAAAGCCAACTTCATGCTTCTTAAGACAGAAGTGGTGAACTTCATGACACCCATGCAGATGGACAATACAGTTACAACTGCTGAATCCTACACAAATGTACTCTATAAGCACTTACAAGAGTGCATGGATCATGCTATCCCAAACAGAACCAACATGTTATCCTCCAAAAAAAGGAAGCCAATCTGGTAGTCCCCTGCCATAAACAAACTGTACAACAGAAGGAAGAAACTGTTGCTAAAGAGAGTAAAATCTCATGAGTGGAGGAGCTCCCTGGCCAGCTTCAGTAAGAAGCTGAGATCCCTTATAAGATCCTCCAAAGCTAGCAACGAAAACAAAATTGCCAATAAATCCAAGGACATCCACAAAGCATTCTATAGCTATGTCAAGAATCTAGATGGCAAAACCCAGATCTGCTTTGAGTTACAGCACAACGGCATGAAAATTACAGAACTAACTGATATTGCCAACATCCTGGCAGATAGGTTCAGTGCTAACTTTTCTCACCCCCTAAAGGGCCCATATCTATACAGGAAGAATGCAGAGTCCCTGTAATCACAACTACACAGGTAAAAGCTGCACTCTCTAAAGCCAAAAACACAGCATCCATGTGACCGGACAACATCCCAGGCTGCGTTTTACATGAACTTCAGAACGAATTGGCTCCCCACTTAAGCACCATGTTCAATAATAGCCTCACATCAGGCTTTGTGAATGGCACACAGCAACAGTTATCCCACTCCAAAAAAGGGGAGCCACCACTGATCCCGGGAACTATCGACCTATTAGCCTGATGAGCCTGGTCTGCAAGGCCATGGAACGTATCATCATGGAACTCATAAACAGACATTGGTATCTTCCAAACTCGGGATCCCACCCAGTTCGGGTTTGTGAAAGGCAGATCATGCCTCTTGAACCTGATTGACTTCTTTGAGGCAGTCACCAAGGCCGTGGATGAGGGTAAGGTGGTTCACACAGCCTTTCTTGACCTCACCAAGGCTTTTGACACCATCCTCCATTCTGGAATTATAGCTAAACTTACTAAACTAGGTATAAATTCCTACATCACAAGATGGGTTGCCAACTGGCTCACTGACAAAACTCACACTGTAAAAGTTGCAGACTCCAAATCTGACCTCAAAGCAGTGACAAGGGGAGTACCACAGGGTTCCATCCTGGGACCTCTCCTGTTTGGTATCTACTTATCTGAAGTACAGGCTAACACAGAAGTCCTCTGGCTAATGAAGTTCACAGATGACTGCAAACTAGGAGCCATAGTCAAGTCCCCAAATGATGTGGACATCCTACAGAAGGGCCTCACTGAGACAGATGCCTGGTGTCAGAGCCATGGCCTCAAGCTCAATGCCAAAAAGTGCAGTGTCATCCCCTTTGGTAAAACTCTGTACCCATGAACTACCACATAGGCAGCAATCTTCTTAACACTGAATGCATGATAAGAGACCTTGGGACCCAGGTGGACAGTAGTCTCTCCTTTGATAGTCACATCGCCACAGTAGTCAGGAAGTCCTTCTACGTGGCAGACCTCATCATAAAGGGGTTCTCATCCAGGAAAAAAAAGGTCATTGTTCCCCACTACTCGTCACTCATTAGACCCATTATAGAGTACAACGCCCCTTTTGGAATGTACCTCACAAGACATCTACAGCAGATGGAAAGGCCACAGAAGTACCTCACAAAGAGGATTACTTGCCTTAAACAAATGCCCTACACTGACCACCTCAAAAAACTCCAATTTTACTCTGTAGCATATCGCCTACTCCGAGGTGATCTCTGCCTAATATAAAAAGCTATGTCAAACCCAGTGCTGTTGGACATGGTACACCTAAAGAAATCCCAATCCCTCTGAGCTACACACTCTAGGGACCTAAACTTTGTCACCACAATAAACAGTACACGCTGGAGGGATAGATTCCTGCCCCAGAGACTTCCTATACTCTGGAACAAGCTACCCATCTATGTCAAGCAAAGTTCTTCATTAGCACTTTTCAAGAAAAATCTTGATGAGTGGATGGGAAATAGGAAATACATCCTGGGGATCACTTCTGTGTCTCTGCTGGACAGTGGCATAGGAAAATAACTTTCTTGGGTGGCGTAAGCTATGGAAACTTGCTGACTAGGCTTACGTAGACCCTTGGGCCGATAGCCTAGTATCTACCTATGAACTTATGAACCTATATTCCAGTCACAAAAATGGCAATAAATTGAGTGTTCAAATTATCAGACAGCTGTACTTGGTTTAGATGTTATAGTAATGCTTAAAATTCTGCAAGACAGATCCAACAATACATACACACACACACACACATAAACACACATATATAAGTGTACTATATATATATATATATATATATATATATATATATATATATATATATATATTTATGGGTCTACTTTGTTTCATTGAAAGCTTATTTCACTAAATTTGAATTCACCCTGACCAAAACACTGAAAGCTCAAATTAATGAAAACTCATTTCACCTAATCTCATTTCACTGAAGTGAAGTACTGGCATTGTATAGAGTACTGTAAGGCAAGTAAAAGATATATACCCTTTTCCCCACTGTGGTGCGATCCTGGAGTTAGTATATGTATATATGTATATATGTATATATATATATATATATATATATATATATATATATATATATATATATATAGTTAGAGGGTTGTAGGGGGCACAGCCCCCTACATTGGGGGTTGTTGGGGGCATTGCCTCCCATTTAGTTTGGGTATATATTGCCTTCTGGAAAGAGTTAGTTATTGCTATTATAAGCATGCAAGTCTATGGTTTATAATGTATTATTTTGAAGCTTTCAGTGAGAGATAATATAAAACCAAACTAGGGGATCTACACCCCCCACAACACCCAATGTGTGGGGCTATGCGCCCCACCCCAATATATATATATATATATATATATATATATATATATGTATATATTAACTCCAGGTTCACACTACAGTGGGGAAAAGTGCATATACTTTTTACTTGCCTTACAATACTCAACACAGTGCCAGTACTTCACTTCAGTGAAATTAGATTTGGTGAAATGAGTTTTCAGTAATTTCAGCTTTCAGTGATTTGGTCATTGTGAATTAAAATTCAGTGAAATGAGCTTTCAATTAACATATATATACATATATATATATATATATATATAGATATATATACGTATATATATATATATATATATATATATATATATATATATATATATATATATATATATATATATCTACATATATATATATATATATATATATATATATATATATATATATATATATATATATATATATATATATATATGTATATATATATATATATATATATATATATATATATATATGGTTTACCATCATAATGTCGAACGCACATTGCTCGACACTTCATAACTTCATATAAGCAACACCTTTAAGCGAATCCCAGAATGCCGATCGGTCAAAATGTCACAAAAACACTGAATGTCGACATTTCCAACTGTTTTACACCTATAAACAAGAGCTAACATGGGTCAAAAAGAGGGTGAGATTTTATGGTTCAGAACATCGGCGTTCGGCATTTTCAGCAGTCGCAGGTCGGTGTTCACATTTGCATTGTCGAGCAATGTGTGCTCGACATTAGGATGGTAAACCTATATGTATATATATATATATATGTATATATATATATATATATATATATATATATATATATATATATATATATATATATATATATATATATATATATATATATATATATATAGTCAAAACTGTGACATGAACAAGTTAGTTTTGCAGAGGCAGAAACATCAGAGATCTAATAGCCACATTTCTGGGTAACAGAAAGCAAGGGAGTTTCAAAAACAACTTTTGTTTTAATGACAACCATAAAGCCTTTGACCACATGGACCATAACAAACTGTGACCAACTCCTGAAAAATGGATGTGTAGTCATGCTTTGCCTCCTGTGGAATCTGAATACAAACTAGAAAGCAGCAGTTGTAATGAAGTATGGATTAAACTACTTGATTAGTGACCGAGAAAAACTGAAATGCTAGGTTAGTTGAATAAGTCATTGGAATCAAAAATTGTTGGAGAATTATTAGCATCTTCAAATATAAAGATAATGCCATTCTGATGACCAATAGTGAGGATATGTTGAAGTGCCTGTTAGTTACGGTGAAATTAGATAGCCAAAAAATTACTTGTTTCTCTGTATAAAAAATAAGATTATGTCATCTATGCAAATAGTTGGAAATAAAGTAGAGGCAGTGTAAATTTTGTTTTCCTGGACTAAAGTTTCTCTGCAAATGGTAGCTGCAGATAAGAAAATTAAAAGACACTTTCTTCTTATGTGGAAAGCAATGACAATAAGGAAAAAATATTAAAGGGCAAAGACAATCACATTATCAACAAAGGTATTTAGGTTCATGGGTACTTACTAGGTTATTGATATGTCAGGACCTTAACAAGACTAACTTCACTTTTCGGTGATAGTGTTTGGCCCTTATATTTTGCATACATATAAGCTGGAAGTAGGCTGAGCAAGGATATGTTGGGGCATTCTCATGTTTCCTCTATCCACAATGGACATGGGGACTCAACCACAGTGGAATTTGAGGTTACCCAGCTATTTGTCCAAATGTCATTTGACTAGAGTAAAAAAAGTACTTTGCAATATGTAGAGTCTAAGAAAGTTCCCCAGAAATGGTATTCACTATGATACAAACTTATACCTTCAACATGCTATTTATTTTGCAAAAAAGCTTGAGACCCCTTCAGCAGTTGCTTATGATACCATTGGACTTGTGAACGTGTAATACGTTTGACATAATAGTATCATATATATTTAAAGCATTTCTCAGTTTTAATTTCTCCCAGTATTTTTTTATAACATGGCAGGAAATGGGCCCCATTCTTAAGTCATGGTACATTTAGAATTCATGAAATTAGTATTGTTTCAGTTTTTGTTTAAAACTATAGTTTTCCTAGTAATAACATGGTTCATAGGTTCATAGGTAGATACTAGGCTATCTGCCCTAAGGCATTTATAAGCCTAACCAGAGTGTATTTGGCTTCCGCCTCCCTATTAGATTAGCCTACTGTGCCTCTGTAAAGTAGGTCGCAGAAGGTACCCTTTTAAGATTAGTTTACTGTGCCTCTGTCTAGCAGGGACACAGAAGAGATCCCAGGGGTGAATTTGCGATTTCCCATCCACGCGTCAAGATTTCGCTTGAAGAGGGTGAGCGAGGGGCTATGTCTGACATGAATTGGGATTCTATTCCAGAGTGAGGGGAGCCTCTGGGAAATGAATCTGTCCCTCCAGCATGTCCTATTTATTTTTGTGCTGAGGTTTAGGTCCCTGGAGCATGTAGCTCTAAGGGACTTGGATTTTTTGAGGTGCAGCATGTCCATTAATTCTGGGTTTGA
Organism: Protopterus annectens; assembly: GCF_019279795.1. Lineage (NCBI taxonomy): Eukaryota > Metazoa > Chordata > Ceratodontiformes > Protopteridae > Protopterus > Protopterus annectens. Next base: position 1,313,689,538 of record NC_056737.1, on the reverse strand, counting down.
CATGGCTTTGTACGTCAGGCATAGATCGCCTCTGAGTAGGCAGTAAGCAACTGAGTAGAGCTGGAGTTTCTTTAGTCGAGCTGCATAGGACATCTGTTTCTAGCCCATGATCCTCTTGGTGAGGTACTTTTGGGGTCTCTCCAGTTGCTGCAGGTGTCGGGTAAGGTTCATCCCAAAAGGGGCATTGTATTCAATTATGGGCCTGACGAGTGACGAGTAGAGGGGCACAATGACCTCTCTTGATCTAGATGCGAACCCTTTCGTGATAAGGTGGCCAAGGTCTTTCTAACCACTTTGGCAACGTGATTATCAAAGGAGAGATTACTATCTACGTTGGTCCCCAAATCTCTAATTACTTCTTCCGTACTTAATGGATTACCACCTATGTGGTAATTTGTGGGCACCTTGTTTTTCCCAAAGGGGATTACTATGCACTTTTTAGCATTTAGCTTGAGGCCGTGGCTCTGGCACCAAGCATCCGCCTCTGTGAGACCATTTTGGAGGATGCTTGTGTCAGCTGGAGATTCGATTATGGCCCCCAGTTTGCAGTCATCTGCGAACTTTGTCAGCCATAATCCCCCCGTGTTAGCCTGAACCTCAGAGAAGTATATACCGAACAAGAGAGGTCCCAGAACTGAGCCCTGTGGGACGCCACTTGTAACTGGTTTGAATTTGGACATGGCACCTGCAATTCTGACCATGTGGGTTCTATCTCTGAGCCAGTTTGCAACCCATCTTGTGATATAGGGGTTGATATTTAAGCTGGTAAGCTTATTTATGATGCCCGAGTGTGGTATTGTGTTGAAGGCTTTTGTGAGGTCCAGGTAGGCTGTGTGGACTACCTTGCCCTCATCTATGGCTTTGGTAACTGTTTCAAAGAAATCAACTAGGTTTAAGAGGCAAGATCTGCCCTTAACAAAGCCGAATTGGGTAGGGTCCAGTGTCTGGAGGCTCCCAATGACTTTGTTTATGAGTTCCATGATAATACGCTCCATAGCTTTACAGACCAGACTAGTCAGGCTTATGGGGCGATAGTTTCCGGGGTCTGTTGTGGCACCACCTTTGTTGAGTGGGACCACTGTAGCAGTACGCCATTCTTTGGGTACATATCCTGTAGTAAGGCTAAGTTTGAAGAGTGACTTAATGTGAGGGTTCAGTTCTTCTTGGAGCTCATGTAAGACACAGCCTGGGACACCGTCCGGTCCCATAGATGCTCTGTTTTTTGCTTTGGAGAGGGCAGCTTTCACCTGTGCATCTGTGATGTCAGGGAGGTTACATTCAGTTGGGATAGGCATTTGCTCCTTTGGGGGGGGGGGGGAGAAGTTTGCGCTGAATCTGTCTGCCAGGATGTTGGCTATGTCTGTAGGTTCGGTATATTTTGTACCGTTATGCAACAATTCAGAGCATATCTGGGAGTTTCCGCCCATGTTCCTGACATAAATAAAGAAGGCCTTGTGATTATATTCAGTGTCTAGGGCAATTTTTCTTTTGAAACTGGCCTTTGATGATTTTATGAGGGATCGAAGTTTCTTGTTAACACTGATCAGAGATGCCTTCCCTTTTTGGGATTTTGCTCTGTCATGTAGTAGCTTCCTCCTTTTGTTGTATAGCTTATTTATGGCTGGGGTCCACCAGACCAGTCTCCTGTTTTTGGAGGAGTGAGTCTTGGTTTTATTTGGGATAGCATGATCCATGCATTCCTGCAGGTGCTCATAGAATGCATTTGTAAAGAATTCTGCGGATTTGGCTGTATTATCCTCTGGCCCAGGGGCTTTGAAGGATTCCACCTCAGTCTTGAGAAGTGCAAAGTTGGCTTTTGAGAAATTCTTTACAGTGATTTCCTTGGCTGGGGGTGGGGACGGGATATGGATGTCCAGGGAAATTTGTTTATGGTCTGATCTTACCAATAAGGGGTTTACCTCTGGTGTGGAACATAGAGTCCCCATGTTGGTGATGACCAGGTCCAATATGTTGTTCCCTCTTGTGGGAGTGGTGACCAGTTGTTCCATTGCGTTAGAGTTTATAAATTCAAGGAACTATTGGGCGAGGGTGTTTGGGCTTGAGTAGTTTTCCCAGTCAATGTTTGGGTAGTTGAAGTCACCCAATAACATAGTGTTTGGAGAGACCTTCATATTCTCCAGTGTTCTCAGGAATGGCAAGTGGGGTTCCTGTAATAGGGAGGGTGTTCTGTAGCAGGCTACAAACTGAAAGGCAGTTTTACCCGCTGTTAGTTGCACATGGATGGTTTCCGATGCTTTGTGCAGTGCCACTAACCTGGAGGTGCAGGTATCTTTGATGAATATAGATACTCCCCCCTCCTTTTGTGCTTCGGTCCAAGTTTTGGGGCCGAAACGCATGGTATGAGTTATAACCTGGTAGCGCTGGGGTGCTCTCATGAGCCTTGAACCAGGTTTCTGTTACTGCACAGAGATCGATTTTCTCCATACTGAGGAGAGCCTCGAGTTGGTTGTGAGAGTTGGACTGTAGGTAGGATAATGCATGGCACAATCAATGTTTTTCAATTCTGGTGTAACTGTTTAAGATTCAGAGTAAGCCCTTCTGATCATGAACAGGTGCAGCACCACAATGGGTTGTCTCTCTAGCCTGCCACAAATAGACATGAGGCATTTTGGGGGAGAGGCATATGATAGTGAGTCATGTTCTTTCTCCAAAAAATCCCTAAGGTTAGTGATCTACAGAATGATTCATTGATCTACCCAGCTGACTAAACCACTGTCTCCAACCATAATTTTTAATATCGCCAAAATCTCACATTCTACCATTATATTTCATGGGTGAGATCACGTCAGAGGTATGAGCTGGGGAGTTCAGCAGACAGATAGTTTTAGGGAGGTGTATGTGTGTGTCTCTGCATGCAAATGTATGCAGAGGTATGCATGATCTAAGTTGAGAGTGTATGTTAGTGTGTGTCTGCCTAGGTGGTTGCAATAGAAGAGTTAAATAGGAGACAGGTAAAGTAGGTGTGTGTGTGTGTGTGTGTGTGTGTGTGTGTGTGTGTGTGTGTGTGTGTGTGTTTGTGTACTGGTGTTAATGTGTATGTGTGCATGAGAGTATGCGTGTGTGTGTGTGTGTTTGTGTACTGGTGTTAATGTGTATGTGTGCATGAGAGTGTGTGTGTGTGTGTGTGTGTGTGTGTGTGTGTGTGTGTGTGTGTGTGTGTGTGTGTGTGTGTTTGTGTCCAAATTTGTGTGGGGGTGGGAGTGAATGAGGGTAGCACTTGTGCTAATGCAATACCACAGTATAATGCCTTTTAGTCCTTTCAGTAATTGTCACATGATTCAGAAACATACATAGTTGATAATAGGGTCTTTTCTCTTTGCAACTAATGGGTTTCTGAATTCCTGGTTTCCACAATCACTTTAAATGTCTATTTTTGCTGCAGTCTTACCAGTTGAAGCTATCTTTTTATTTTCTGAAACCTGCCCTTGCTAGGCTAATATTCTTCAGTTCATGCAGAGTTAGACTCTACTTAACAGCTTAACATCAGTGACAATGACACCAGCAGTGGTGGTCTGCAGTATGGGCCAGGTTGTTAAAATGGCAAGTTTTAGAAGTGGTTTGGGAAATTTTAGTGTTTGTAAGGACAAGGCCACAAGATTATTATTGTAGTTTAGATATACTTACATTTCTTTCTAGGCATTTCCTAGTTCTGGAGGTCTTGTCTTTCGGCTTTTTCCCAGTTAGGGGTCGCCACGGCAGAACTCCGGTCTGCTCATGATTGGCAGTGAATTTTTACGGTGCCAAGCTGCCAGCCCGATGCCCAACCTTCAAAGAAGGCATGCCCATTCATGCTCGCACCTACCTGCATGTCTTTAGCATCATTCGACCACAGGGAGGACATGCAGACTCCATACAGAAGGCGCTCCAGCTGAGAATCGAATGGGAGAACCTCTTGCTGTGAGGTGACAATGCTAACCACTGCACCAACGTGGCCTTAGGTAAAGTGGCTAAAGATGTTATGGCATTTAATAATGTACCTTTCTGTTTGAGTTGTGTGGTGAAACAGATATTTGAGCCAGCTACAAGTCCCAGGTATTTAAAACTATTTATGTTTTCTAATTTGTTGTCATGAATATCCATCCATACTATTCAGTGGGCTTCTGATGAAAAGTTTATGACCTAATAATGGGAGACCTAAAACTATGAATGTTTACATGCAGTTTAGTAGAAATAGCAATGGACTTTGAACATCTGTGTTGCACATTTAAAGCAGTTTTTATAGGGGCAACTCTGCCAGCACCCTCCAATGGCGGGTAGGGGGTGCTGCAGCTCCACATCCCCACCACTTTTATATACTACTGAAATTACTATACTATGCAGAAGAAGGAATATTGTGAGATATTGTACTGTTGGAGATAGTAAATATTTCCTTACATTTCTGCTTAAATTCTCACATTGCATTTGTGCTTAAATTCTCAAATTTCAGAGGATCACAGTTAGTGTCTTCAAATGCACAATAGCAACCCTTCTGGAGCTGCAGAAACCTAATCTTTCTATAGTGCTAAAGAGCATATTGGGTGGTTTTAGACAAGTCATAGATTATATCCAGTGTTTTACATGTAATGTATGTGCTTGATGGAAAGTTTAGTAGTTCATTCTGAGTTTTGAAAAGAAGCAGGGCCTGAATGAAGTCGCCAGGTTTTAAATGTTAAATTGGAAGCATTTTATGTTGCGTATAATATTGACAGACCCTTCAGGTGAAACCCATGTTTGTTATGGGTTTATTTTGTGGATTTTTATATAAGCTTGGTTTAATTTGCTTTTTGTATCTGGATTTTTTGATTTATTTTTTATAGTGGAGTTATTCATGCACCTATTGCCAGTCCATATCAAGCTATAGCTATCTATCGATCAGTCTATCTCTCTATGTGTGTGTGTGTGTGTGTGTGTGTGTGTGTGTGTGTGTGTGTGTGTGTGTGTGTGTGTGTGTGTGTGAGTGCGTGTGTGCGCACACCCGTGTGCATGTGTGCGTGTGTGTGTATGTGTGTGTGTCTATCCATCCATTCATCTATCTATCTATCTATCTATCTATCTATCTATCTATCTATCTATCTATCTATCCATCTATCTATCTATCTATCTATCTATCTATCTATCTATCTATCTATCTATCTATCTGTGCATCTGCATATATCTAGCTATATATCTTCGTCTTCTTTAGAGGGACTGACAGGTTTGATAATTGTATTCCATCTCTGCTGGTGCTGTAAAAGTGCAGAATTGTTTTGTGTTTTGTAAAATAGTGGCATTAGAGATATACACCAAATAATAGTAGAAGACAAATGCATTATTTACTGAGAGCTAAGACTGAATTTTACCTTATTTTAACTTACACTTGCTGAAGCAGGTGAAGCTAGCTTCTCTTTGCTGGCAGTGCTCCAGATAACTGACCTACTTTGCTCTTCAGACAGGAACTCTGTCAAAAAAACTTCTTTCATAAGGCATTACTTTTTTATAAACAGAAATTTAATTTCAAAGTGTTTCAAACATGCTGCTTTTCTCTGTGGAGTTGTAATTTTGACTGTTTTTCCTTTTGAAAGTGCTGTTCATGTGTACCAGTAATACTGCTTATTTTTAAAGATGCTTACATATGGAAGGCTTAATTGGTCATTTCTACAGTTAGTAAAGGTTAAAGTGCACTGAAACAAAGGTAATAACAAGTATTACACTCTGTGGGGTTAATTTCAATAAATGTTTGTACTGTTCAGTTAAAAAGATGTTTCAGTTAATTGCATTGCAGTATGTATAATGGATTTACAAACTTTAATTTTTAGGAAGATTTTCTGTGTTTCTACTTACTTTTAAACAGAGCTGGATTTGTAAAATAAGGGCTGGGATTCCCAGACAAAACCACTATAACAAAACACTAACTAGCCCATACAGAGATGGTTAGGCTATGATTCAGAATCATTTGCCACATTGCGGTAGACATGCGAGTGATATGTCTGATTCAGAGAGACATGGGTCATGAGTGAAGAGGCCAAGCAACACAGCTTCTCGCGGTATATGCCTGGGCGGTATATTGACATGGTAATGAACAACATTATTAAAATGAGTGCTTCCATGTATGCAAATGAGGGAAAACAAGATATAAAAGTGATTCAGAAACATATAAAATCCACAATGTGATGCACAGCTACCACTGATATTGACCGCAGTGAAATCCAGGTGTACAGATGTATGGGAGTAGAGGAATTATGTTAGGTGTTTTCACAGCTTTAACTAATGTGCATACACAATAGGCGATTATTATCTCTAGCAGCCATGGTGATGTACTTCTTTGCTGTCAGTGACGCTGCATCATCAAACCGGACTTAACATTTCATGGGATTAATAACAGAAGACCAGCAGCATGTGGGTAGGTTCACTATACAGGAACTGCTGCATGTGTTGCCTCATCTGCAGGCCTGTAGGAATCAGGGATTACTTATCTCAGTGGATATCAAGGCATGTGTGGCTTTATGAATACTAGCTTCAGGGAGCTTTTAGCAATTTGCAGGGGGGCACAGTGGTGGAATCTTGGACATCTGCCTCAAGAATACTTTATAAGTTTCTCTATAACATGCTGAAACATGTGGAGGAGTACATGCGGTTCCAACAGACCACAGAGGAGAAAAGCACTATCATACAGGATTTCTATAATAAAGTCTGATTTCTAGAGGTACCTATGGCCATAGACAGCACCAAAATTAAAATAAATGTCATACCTGCTGAGCTGCAAAGAAGGCATGTGAACCCCAAAGGGTATCACTCAGGTCAGGTGGACTGTAATTCATAGGGTATTATCTACAATGTGTCTACAAATCATCCAGGTAGCTACCATGACTCCCACATATGGCACATGTGTGACTTGTACCAATGGTGTGTGACCTTCCCTATGGGGATTTTATTTATGATGCCAGATATGTCTTGGGGCACTGGATGATGACACGAATCAGAAATCCATAGAGCAAGACAGACAATGAATATACGTATTCCATATCTCAAACTAAGGCCATTGTTGAGCACGTCTGAACTGCCGAAGGATCATTTTTTTCTGCCTGCATATATCTGGCAGTGTCCTGCAGTATGAGCCTAGCGCATGGGATAAAATATTCTCAAAAAAAAAAACAAGTAATCGCCGTGGTATCCCTGAAGTCTCCAAACAACCCACTAAACAAGTGTAGTGGGTCCATAAACAAAACAGTGTAAGAAACTTCTCTGTGTGGGATTAAGTTCCAGATCCTGGATCGCATTGACATGGGTGATCATGAAGGAGACATCCCGAATATTCTGGAGAAACATGAATTCATGTGGCAATTAAGCCTGGACTAAACTACTACTGTTCAATTAAAAGTGCACTGGAACTTAGAAAATTGCCACATTGTTTACATGACCAATTTTATTTTATTTTATTCTACCAGTTGGTTTTAAATATCATTTTAAATCAGTTGTAATTTAAGTGTATATTTTGTTTCCATCATCATGCATTTTTTCTTATTATTTTTTTCTTTTTCTGGTTTTCTTTTTTTCTGTTTTATTCAAAATGATGTGTAATAACAATACTATAGCAATAACCCACGCCTGGGTGTGGGTAATGCTGGATTTACCCATGGTTGGCAAGGTTTGCTCACGAGGGCGAAGCCCGAGGGACGAAACAAAGCCAACCATGGGTAAATCCAGCATTACCCACACCCAGAAGTGGGTTATTGCTATTATACAATGACATTATTTAAGAAAAAAATGATTACTTTTCTTAAATAATGGCATTGTATAATGCCTCCTTGCTGCCCTTCCACAGCTCTCTGGTATTCTGCGGCAGTTCTGATGTACTGCGCATGCATATGCCTACGCAGTACATCAGAGCTGTGGGCAAAAGCAATGGAGAAAGTAAGATCTCCGTTGCTTTTTACAAACTGTTTCGCTATGTTAAATGGGTTTAACATAGCGAGACAGTATTAAAAAAAGCAAGGGAGTCTCCGTTGCTTTTTTTAAAGCTGTCTCGCCATGTTAAACCCATTTAACATAGCGAGACAGTTTTGAAAAAAGCAACAGAGAAAGCAAGATCTCCGTTGCTTTTTACAAACTGTCTCGCTATGTTAAGTGAGTTTAACATAGCGCGACAGCTTTAAAAAAAGCAACGAAGAATCTCTGTTGCTTGTTTTAAAGCTGTCCCACTATGTTAAACCCATTTAACGTAGCGAGACAGTTTTGAAAAAAGCAATGGAGAAAGCAAGATCTCCGTTGCTTTTTAAAGTATTCCGCTATGTTAAATGGGTTTAACATAGCGAGACAGCTTTAAAAAAAGCAACGGAGATGCTCCGTTGCTCTTTTTAAAAGCTGTCTCGCTATGTTAAACTCATTTAACATAGCAAGACAGGCTGTAAACAGCAATAAAGATCTTGCGTTCTTCGTTGCTGTAAAAAAAAAAAAAAAAAAAAAAGAGTTATACTAATGGAAAAAATCTGGGAGACCGGACCTTTTTCCATTACTATAATTCCGATTTACAGGGTGCACGCTGACCAATCAACGTGCATGTTTTGGAATATTAATGGGGGTCATGGTATAATAACTAATTATACAATTATATATATTTTTATAGATAGTTTTTAGGGTTATTGTACACAGACCTGAAGAAGTGTAGAAGGACAAAAGCGATCTTTGTTAACAATAGGTTATGAAAATAGAATATGATTTTTACAATTGATTTTTACATGCAAAGTGTATACGTATATTTTTATATATATGTTTTGATTGCCAAATGGACTAAGGTTGATATATTTCCAGCCATGTAGTATATTGTCTTGGATAAAATCACAGACTTAATAATCTACTTAATAAACTGGTTAAATAAGAGGTACCACATCATTATAAAGTTTATTTAAAGTACATAAGGGTTATATTATTATGACAGATACTAAGTAGTGCAGGCCAGCTCGAATGTCACACTGATGGGGGAAGGGATGTGAATTTAACATGTGTACCAATAACACTTTGTTTTACAGCACAATAGTAGAAGACCAATAAAAAGGTATATATTTATATATATATATATATATATATATATATATATATATATATATATATATATATATATATAGAAAGCTTGTGAGGAAACTATTACTCTATTTTTGTTTTACTTGGATTGCTTGTCTGTGTACTTAATAAAGGATTTTCAACTGGAAACAGACTGCCTGCCTTGCTTGGATTACTTTCAAATACTTAGTAAGTCTGTACAATTACATATTTTTTATATTTTTTATTTATTTATTTTTACTTAAGACAAGTTTAAGTTTGCTGCTTCTACTACTTTTGCCTGATCTGATTAATATACAGTGATTAACTAAAGATATATGGACTGAAAATCTTCCACACAGAGAAGTTTATTACACTGTTTTGGATAAAATATTCTCAATATCTGCAATGTTAAACAATGTAGTATTGAGGAAACAGTTGCAGAAGGGAGGCTGTATGCAGGTGGAACATCTCCTAGCACACCAGACAGTTGTCAGTGCAGGACCATGCTAAATGGAGGCGAGTGGAGTATGCTTTAACACTGGCAAAGAAGCAGTGGTTGGCACAAAGTTTTGGCCCATAGTAAAACATAAGCAATCCATTAAACATGATGCATGCAAACTCACAATCACTATATGCTTACCTATGCATTGGCTGGCAACAATGAGCATCAGACATAGGCACCTCAAGTAACAAAGTACAAAGGCATAGCACAATTATCATCATTTACACATGCTATAGAGGGAGCATGGGTATGCAATGTCTTCTACATGAAAATGTGTAGGTACTGTAGAAACTAAAAGCAATATTGTACAGTGCAGGTCTGAGGTGATAGACAGGGGATTGATTGCAAAACACCTTGTGAAGAGCTACTGTCAATGTGTGTGTGTGTGTGTGTGTGTGTGTGTGTGTGTGTGTGTGTGTGTGTGTGTGTGAGAGAGAGACAGAGACAGAGACTGTATGAAGATTTCTGTATGTGTGTGTGTGTGTGTGTGTGTGTGTGTGTGTGTGAGAGAGAGAGCCAGAGACTGTATGAAGATTTCTGTATGTGTGTGCGTTTGTGTGTGTGGAGGGGGGGATATGTTCCTGTGTGTCTTGTAGGACATGGACTTGGTTGCTAAGGGACTCATCTGACAGACAAATGCTTCATAGTAATTAAAATTGTCTACAAAAGTGATGTTGCGCTTGTACGAATGATTATGATTTACAAAATGACACTGCAGAAGGGGAGTTGCACTGCTTTTCCATTTTCTGAGTCCTGGCCATTGTTATTCATTCTGGAAGAGATACTGTACTGATGATTAAATTAGCACTCGACAGTTTGAGCTCAGAAACAAGGATACAGAACTAATCATACAAGCTTCATAAATCTTTATTTATACAGGAGAAACCAGTACAATTCCACTAAGAAATGCTAGAAATCATTCAAGAAATTATAATTATTGGCACTGAATCAATTCCCTCTCTTAAACTATATAAGAGTGGCCTGCTAATAGGTGAACTCTTTTAAGCACATTTTATATAAACACTATCTTATATTCTTCAAATACTGTCACTAAAACACCTCCTTATCCTCATGGAATTAACTATATATGTATTTATTTATTGTTTATTTATTGGCATTTAATTACCAGGAATGTCTGACTGGGTACTGGGTATGAGCCCATTTTCAGTGGAGGCCTGGGGAGAAAAGCTCCAAAAAGTTTTAACTCCATGAAGTTAAAGGACAGAGATCAAAAACAGTACTTAGAAATACGTCAGTTACTCCCCTTATCAAATAAAATATCTTTTTATTTCTCTAACATTACATATTAATCATATAATTATATGAACTACTAACAGTATTATCAGATGACTCAGAAGAGTCACTGTTTCAAAAAATAAGAGAAATAATGTATTATATAAATATGCAAAAAATGGCCTATATTGCAACATGACATGTCCACCAGCAAAACTAATGGAACATCTGGTACATAAACAACTACAAATATATATTAGCATCCACTAGCTACTTGCCGTGCACCTACACAGGTTTGGAAAAAGCTATTATGTTTGGATCAAATGTCTTAGTACTACTATATATAATACATATGAACTGAACTCAGATATGGTTGTCTTATGATTGGTGTGAATGGAAACTTCTCAAAAGCATACATCCTGCATCAATAGACATTAATGTTGGTATCGGCACAAATAAAAATAGCTAAATGAATGGCAAAAGCTGATTAAGTGGAAAAAGCAATACTGCTCAATCGTTTGCTATGTACCAGTAAGAGGATCACTGTCCTTTAGTTAGCATTATATACAAAGCAAATGTTTGATCCCAAACTTGTTAGAACCTCTAGTAACCATATAACAATTTCCAGAAAAACACATTTCTAATAAATAGTTTACACAATAGCATCTGCCAAAGTTATGGCTCAATACTTCTATCTTACTTTTAACCCTAAACAAAACAAAAACAGTTAACAACCTTTTATAGAAAGATGTGGTACAGAACCCCTGTAATGAAAGAAAAGAATCATAATAAACATAGAGATTGAAGGCAGAGTAGGCGATATATACCCTATTTACCAGTGTATACAATTTTCTAAGGCTATGCAAGGTTGTATGTTCAGGTTTGAGCAGTGGTGAATGATAGGTAGAAAGAGACAGTGACATTTAAGAAGGTAATGCTGCCAAAAAGTTGACATTGGCATTTGTCTGCTAGTTTAAGGGTTGCCGTATACTGAAGATGGAATTGTGGGTAGAAATTTGATTCATTAAGAGGAGAGTGATCTCCATAGTTTGGGACTATTAATTGAGAAACCATTGTCTGTGTAATAAACCTTTGTGTTAGGATCTTGTAAGAAGGGAGCGGATATATTTTGATCTCTGTGGATGTATATGGGGGGATTCCTACCTAGTTTAGTTACCAGGTTAGAAAAATCTTGGATGTTAAGAAGTTTGAATAATCAAGAGTCTAGTAGAAGTGGACTTCATTGACTGATTGGGTCCCACTTTGCTTTCTCTTAGGTTCTGTGAGTTTATATTTTAGGGAGAAGGTAGTGAACCTAGAGATCCTATTTTCTATTGTTTGAATATGGTTAGCATTTCTTTTTGATCCTGATGCTAATACTGGAAGACCATATTTCAATCACACTTGAAGAATGCCACTGCCTACTGCTGTTCTGATTGCACTGGAGAGGAATGTGAAAATTTTGGTGGACCAGAAAAAAAGTGTGCTCATCTTTTTCTTAGTTTTGTCTAGATGGAGAGTGACGTTCAGTGATGGGTCAAATCAAATGCCTTAAAATTTAAAAGATTTAGTATTTTCCACAGGAGTGTTTTGACGGTCAACATCATGCAGTGTGAAAATTACTTTTGTAAGTTTTTATCAGTTCCAAAGAGCATGGCTTTTATTTGGGTGGAGTTAAGTAACAGTGTTTTGTTTCTGATCACGTAAATGAAGGATAGGAAGTCTTGAATTTTTTATGTTGTTGTGATAGTAACTGGTCTTGTGAGTAGAGGACTATGTCATCAACATGTAGAAGTAGAGGAAGGCATGGAAGATCAATGGTTAGTTTAATGATATAGATGGATAATGGGGTGGCAGGATAAAGCCTTGAGGGATACCTTTTTTTGATCACAGAGAAGGGAGACAGAGAGAGAGAGAGAGTAGTGGAGTTTATAGAAAAGTATCAGTTTGCCAGGAAGTTATGAAATTAGGGAGTAGTTTCTTGACTGATTCCTATGTCAAGCAGATACTTTAATAAGACTGAGTGGTCCACAAAATCCAATACTTTGGTAAGATCTATAACAATGGTACTAATGAGGTGTCCTCTGCTCATAGTTCGTAGGACTTCATCTGTCAGAATCCATAGTGCTGTCATTCTGCTATGGCCTGATAAGAATCCGATATGTTTGGGCAAGCGGAGAGTGATATGGTGTGTCAGTTAGATGTATACAAGCTTTTCTAAAATTTTTTTAAGGCGGGGAGAATTGATGTTGGTGGTTTTACAAGTTTTTTTGGGGGGGGGGTAAGTTATTTTAGCAGTGGGTTCACTGCTGTAATTGTCCATATGTTTGGCATTGTATTTTGAGTTAAATATAAACTGTATATGTGTTGGACGTTTTGACTAGTGAATTCTGATCAGACTTCATGATAGTTGGCTATATCTTAGCTGCTATCAAAGCCTTATTATAGTCCAGTAACTTTCCAGCACCAATTAATTCTGCTAACTGGTATTCCCCTAAGAGAGCTGTGTCACTAATGGTAAAATTGGGAATGGTCTCCATGTTTACTTCATACCTTCTCTCTTTTGCTCCTAGATAATTTGAATACTGAATATGTATTCATTTTTTATTATTTCATATTTGTTTACCGGGATAGTCTGACTGGGTAGGACTCCATGTTCAGCAGAGGCCCAGGGAGAAAAGCTCCAATGACAAATTACAAATATTTACAACTGATTAGAAAAAAACAGAAGTTATACACATCATGGAATATATTGAGATGCATTGATTAAAATGAATACAAAGTAAAACACATCATAAAAGAACACATCTTAAAAGTATATTCAGTTATGTTGATTGAAAATGGTAACAAAGTAAATCTGTTTGCTGATAAAGTCAAATACATCGGTATACAGTCAGTAGTCCAGACAGTGCAGCGGATAAGTAAAAATGTAACATATAGGGGGAGTACAAGATCTCTCAACTGTATGATGAGTGACTGGGGGTAAATTTCGATATAGATAAAATAAACGGGAAAGTAGAGTAAAATAGGGAAGGTAGGGAGGGGAGTGAGTAGAGAAGAAAGCAGAGGGGGGGCAAAGGAATAGCAGAAGAGAGGAAGAGCAGTGGATGAGATGATAGGGTAAGTAAGTGGGGAGTTAGAAGGGAGGATTGTAACTAAAAAGAAGGGGGGGTAAGTGGTAAAGTAAATAAGTAAGTGCTGGACAAGAAGTGGTAGAAGAGTGAGTTAGTGAGAAGACAGGTGAGGGACAGGGTTTAGCCTGGGTGGGTACAAGAGCAGAGCTAGTTGTTACTGAGGAAATCTCTTAGTAGGTTTTTGAAGTGAGTTGAGTCAGCAGTAGTTATGATGGGCTGAGGGATATTATTACAAATTTTGGAGATGTAGTTAGAGCAGATGAAGATCTGCCAACTTTACTGTTGGATTTGGAGACCTGTAATAAAGATTCATTTGAGGATCAGAGTAGATGAGTGTTAGTATAAGGCTGAAGCAAAGGTTGAAGAGCAGGGGTTTTGTCAGATATTGTAGGTATACCAGTCTCAGAGTGAGAATGAGTTGAGTGTCAGCTAAGTAATGGGGTATTTCTAGCCAGTTTAGTTGATGTGAGGCAGTGTGGTGGTGAGACCTAAGGGGGGAGTTAGTTGTGAATTTAGATATGTTATTATAGCAGGTTTCAAGCTTAGCTAGATCAGTTTTGAATATGTTAGTGAAGATAGGAGAGGTATATAGTAGGGTGGAGAGAAGATGAATTCTGGCTGTTGCCTGTCTGATGTTGATAGTCAGAAAAAACTTGATTCTGTATAGTGACCCTAGTTTTATATGCGTCTTCTTGATGGACTGTGATAGGTGAGTGTTGAATTTCAAATTATTGTCAGTTAAGACATCTAATAATTCTGTTTGGGTTATGGCAGGTGTTTTGGTGTTGTTGGATGAATGTGTTTGGAATGGGTCAGGGATCTCATGATTTGGTGGGGTAAAAGGGCATCAGTTTAGTTTTGGATGGGTTCAGAATTAGTTGAGAATTGAATACTTAAGAAATAGAAATACTTAAGAAACATCATCTAATTAAACCTCTGAAGTCCTGAACCAGAAATCATTTTTAATCTTATGTTATGTGACCAATAACATGAGGCGTAGGTTCAAATCCCACTTCTGACAGGTGTGTTTTGTTCTCTCGTTCAGTCTTCGGCTGGGGTGCCTTCTGTGTGGAGTCTGCATGTCCTCCCTGTGGTTGCGTGGGTTTCCTCCGGGTACTCCGGTTTCCTCCCATATCCCAAAGACAAGCTGTAGGTGGATTGGACACTCTAAATTGGCCCTAGGTGTGAGTGTGTGTGTGTGTGTGTGTGTGTGTGTGTGTGTGTGTGTGTGTGTGTGTGTGTGTGTGTGTGTGTGTGTGTGTGTGTGTGTGTGTGTGTGTGTGTGTGTGTGTGTCTTCTGTGTAAGTTTGGGCATCGGGTTGGCAACTCAACACCGTAAAACTCTATTGCCAATCATGAGTGGACAAGTGATCCGTTGTGGCAACCCCTAACCGGGAAAAAACAAAAGAAGAAGAAGAAGAAGTTATGTGACTAATAACATGCTATAGTCTAACCCCCAAACTATAAAAAAATCACTGTAACATCCCACTTCTATCCCATTAATACCCAGTACTCATCTCACTCTTTCCCTTCTCACTAGCTTTTTACAATATCCTCCACATGTGCTATTATTGTTTCATGTATTAGATGTTCAGATATTCCCCTAATCTAGTGCTTCTACACTTATATAAATTACATAGCACTTTTCCTACAGCTGGATTACTATTTTGCAAACTGTATTCATTTAAGCCTCTCCTCTGACGCATGTCTGATGCAGTTTTGTTATGGAGGAACGCAGAAAAAATAATATTAGAGCTGAGTAGTCTAGTGGGCTAATGCACTATGCTGTAGCTGACAGGGTACTGAGCCTATGACTTATCAGGGGTGATTATTTTTCGGATAGCACAGTGGTGCAGTGGTAGCATTGTCACCTCACAGCAAGAGGTTCTCTGGTTCGATTCTCTGCTGGAGTGTCTTCTGTTTGGAGTCTGCATGTCTTCCCTACATTTGTGTGGGTTTCCTCGCGCATTTTAAAGACATGTCGGAAACATTTCTCCCCAGGCATCTGCTGAAAATTGGCTCCGTTCCAACTCAGACTTTCCTGGTAAACAAATGTTAAAATAAAATAAAAATAAAATATACTAAGATCAACACAGAAAAGTGCAATCAGTATAGTGTGAGTGCAGTTAAAATGAGCACTAAGCTTCATACTTTGGTATTTCAAAGAACTCCACTTACTGTGGAGTATAATAATCTCAGAGTTATTATGAATAACTATCAGCGCTGTGATCTTACAGCTTCCCATGTGGGAAGGTATCTGGAAGTGAAGCCCTCAGCATGGCAGAAGTCATGGAGGTCCTCTTCCTCATAAGAAAGACATGAAGTTGAACATTTAATCTGATTTTCATTTTTCTTGTTTCTGTATAGTGTGCTGTTAATTTCCAAATTCTGAAAATTGGACTAAGTTAATGGGGGAAACTAATTTTCCAGCAGTCATGAAGTAGGCACATAACAGTGTTGTAAGACATCTGAAGTAAGCTTTTATACTGATGTACATTCATTTGTTACACTTGATTTGCTGTTTTTGTTTTTACCTATAGTTTGATATACTGCTCCTTTGGCTTGCTATTATTTATCTTTTGGAATTGTATACATTCAGGATGTTATTATTTGAGCTCAGGGGGACAGAAGAACTCCTTGAGAACTAGCTTCTACAAGAGACTTCATGTTTCAGCACTGGTATGTTTATTAGGGCTTTGAAGTCTGATTTATCATAAAGCAAAAATATTTGAAGGTTAATGACTGGCATCTCTGCCATTCTATCAATCATCTGTGTTTCAGTTCTCTATGACTTATTCTTAGTTGTGTGTTCCAAATGTTCACAGGCGTGTGATCATTTATTTTAAGGGCATATGTTTTTTGTCAGACTCCACTGATTTATAAAATTGTCACAAAAAGAAGTGTGTCAACATTTATGAGGCTACTCTAAGTCATGCTGCATGTAGGAGCTACATCTCAGAGGTTGCAAAAAGAAGGAACAGAGAAATGCATTTTCAATTTGAGGGTGGCACACTGATCTGGTCAGGTTTATAAACACCATCATCCTCCATTTCTATTAAATTTTCAACAACACTGCTTCTCTGATCAATCTGAAAGTGACCTCCAACTGTTAGTATAAGTAAATTAAGTAAATTAAGGATAATAAGATGTAAATGAGAAATTCTGCAATGCTGTGTATGCTAATGAAGTCTTCTTGCGATTCATAGTCACATACCCATGCAGTACAGACGTCCCTGGTAAAAAGTGTTACTGTATGTTTTGTATCTACTTTGCAATCCACAAAACAAGTATGCATAAGTGCTTAAATGACTCATCATTAGTTATTTCACCCAACAACATCCATTAGTAGATTGTCCATGTATGCTCTAGGACTTCAGTGGCACACAATTAGTTATTTGCCCAGTGACCCCTTCAGTAGTTGGTTCATGTATGCACAAGTAGTAAATGCCAGCAATATAAGTTATTTCCTTACTTAGCTTATTTTGAGCTGTTTCATATTAATATTCCAAAGTCTGCGGTTCCCAAACTCCACTTATCCAAGGTGCTATTAAAACATGTATTTGTATAAGTTCAGGGTCTTTTATGTATTTTGTATACATATAAGGCCCTTTTAAGTTTATCTCTATGAACTCTAGTAATATGCTGATGTCTAAGGTGTTTTATCATTGAAATAGCTCTCCCCCTAATGCTTATGCCACAAGCACATCAGGCTTTTGCTACAGGGAGACATGTTTACCAAATTGCCTCTGTGTTTCCGTAGTCAGTGTGAATTACCCCTGCTGACTTTATTTGCAGAAGGGCATAGTGCCATACTTTAGGAATTATCTCTATGAACTTAATCAGCCGGGGTCTATGAATAGTGGCACCAAACTCATAAGAAGACATTCAGAATCTGTGTCATGCCTGTGTGTGTGTGTGTGTGTGTGTGTGTGTGTGTGTGTGTGTGTGTGTGTGTGTGTGTGTGTGTGTGTGTGTGTGTGTGTGTATGTGTGTGTGTCTGTGAGTGTGTGTGTGTGTGTGTGTGTGTGTGTGTGTGTGTGTGTGTGTGTGTGTGTGTGTGTGTGTGTGTCTGTGTGTGTGTGTGTGCGTGCATGCGTGTGTGTGTGTGTGTGTGTGTGTGTGTGTGTGTGTGTGTGTGTGTGTGTGTGTGTGTGTGTGTGTGTGTGTTCGATTATGTCAGGTAGAACCATATATATATATATATATATATATATATATATATATATAGAGAGAGAGAGTAAAGAAGCAAAAAAAAAAGGACACAAAGCATGGTAGCTGTAATAAACCTTTATTAATATAGAATAAAAACAAGCAAGTGCTTTTGGTTAACATCCTTTCTCAAGTCATAAAAGCATAATTATCACAAAGAAACTTAAAAAGTACTCTAAACCAATAGAAGTAAACATGCAAATGAAGCAAAACTTGGAAAAAAAATCATAATTTGTTGAGATGGCACATAACATCAAATCATATTAAACTAAAATACTCCCTACAATTGGTTGTACAGAAACACTAGGTAGCCAATAAATAACACTTTGATCAAACCAGTCACATTGTGAATCAGCACACTATATTCAACAACAAGAAAAATATGAAAACTATTCATTGCTTAAAAAGTGCGTTGCTTATCCAGTTGCACTAAGTATACTACTAATTTCTTGGAACAATGCTTCCAACCATGTCTATAACAAAATAGCACTATCATTGGTGGAGAAAGCAACTAAAAACCAATAAGTTATAGTCAAACAAAACTCACTAATGACAGAGCAAGAAACCAATAATACAATTCAAATCAGAAATGAATAAAAAACAAATACATTGAGAAAAAAATTTGTATTATACATGCAGAAAATATTAAAATGATACAATACAACAAACACACTTAAGCTCTAATATCTGAAAGAGGATAATATATGATCGTCTGATGATCATAACAAAATATAAAAAATGTAAAAGCCACTCTTCAGAAAACTGTCTAAAAACTTAAAAAACATACCTAAATATGAAACCATCAAACCTATAAATCATAAAGTCAAAATCCTATAAACAAATCAAGATATATAAATCTTGCATTAAAATGCAATGATAAAAGAATGATGAAAAGGGAAAATGCTAAGACACGAATAAAGAATAATATAAGGTATGATAAATAGGGCCTGATATATAAGAACAGGAACATAAACTGCACTGTAATCACACAAATATCATCATAAATCAATGCACCACATACAAAAAGTAAGGAACATATAAAATCTATTCAATGGACAAAGATGCATTAGCTAACCAATCATACTAAGCAAAGTCCCATATTTCTCTGACAGTGCAATCAATAAAATATATAGCCAAAAATCACTGTTATTGGTGAAAGAAACACTAATGAACCAATGAGAAATAAGGCCAACAATACTCAAAGATAGCATAAAAAACTGTTATAATTCATAGCTAGTGTGTCTGTAATGGAGCACTATAAATATATGCATACAAAAAATAATATATATGCTTATGTGAAGAATATCCAAATGAATGCAAGAAACTTAAGAAAGCTATATAAAAATTATATAAATGCATCTGATGACTGTATTAAAACAAAATGCTGACGTGAAAATTATAAATATAAATATAACTATAAAATGCAGCTACGCAACAATAATCAATAATGGTACAAAAAAACACATCTAAAAACATAAAAAACATAAATCCATTGATTACAGACATTTGGTCTCAAAGGCACCAACAAGTTATCACAACAAGAAAAATACAAGAATCCAAAATAAACAATGACCTATAAATAAATAAAAACTAATGGAACTATATAAACATGATCAAACAGCACCTAAAGTGGTACCCAAAAACAACAATAAACTCAGCTCAACAAAGAAATAAAATGCAACTGTTTGTATAAACAAAACAAACATAAAACTAAAATTACCTACAAAGGGGATGAGCCTTTAAAAATGGCTTCAAAGGATCTGTATCAGTCAAGCCATGACCTTTGTCAGCTTCCAATATAATAATCTGCTTCAGTTCACACAACTCAGTATAATTCTCTAAGTCTCCCATACTAAAACCATAATGTAAAACTTGTCAAATAATGAATACAAAAGAATAAGAAGGACCAAAACTAATAACATGTCTTGCAAATGGGTTGCTATGACTGAGGACTGTAATATCATAACAGTGCTCATGTATCCTTTCTCTGAAGGAACAATTGGTCTTTCTTGCATAAAACAATGACAGGATACACACCTTGCTAAATATACTATGTTCTCATGGAGCAATCAGCATAAAAAAGTAAAGTTTGCCAGACGAAGGGTGCTTAAAATGATCTGCATTAATTTCAATAGACTTACAATAATTACATGACCTACAAGGATGGGTGACTCGTCCATCAGATGGTAAAAGGTTTGGTGGCCGAAAAGTGTGGTAAGAGTTGTAGCCTGGTATTGCAGGGGCGCTCTCTGGAGCCTTGATCCAGGCCTCAGTTAACTGCACAGATATCGATGTTCTCCATTTTTAAGAGTGCCTCAAAACAGATGCATAATCTTCCTATGAAGAATGTGATTCTTCCTTCAAGGTTTTCCGTACAAATCTTTGTTTACTTTGGTTTCTTGTATTTTTCTTGTTGTGATACCTTGTTGGTGCATTTGAGACCAAATGTCTGTAGTCAATGGATTTATGTTTTTTTTATGTTTTTATATGTAGTTTTATCTAGTTTGTTGTACTATTACTGATTAATGTTGAGTAGCGGTGTTTTATATTTATATTTATATTTATAATTTTTATGTCAGCGTTTTCTTTAATAAAATCATCAGACACATTCATATTATATAATTTTCTTGTTTTTTTTCCATTTATCTGGATATTTATCACATAAGCATTTATATTATTTTCTGTTTACATATATTTACTATGCTTCTTTACGCACATTAGCTATGAATTATGATAGTTTTTTACACTGTTAGTATTGTTGGCCTTATTTCTCATTAGGTTCATTAGTTTCTTCCTTCACTAATAATAATGCTTTTTAGCTATAATTTTATTGGTTGCACTGTCAGAGAAATATAGCACTTTGCTTAGTATGATTGGTTAACTAATACATCTTTGACCAATGAACAGATTTTATATGTTTCCTGTTTTTTGTATGTGATGCATTGATTTATAATGATATTTGTGTGATTACATTGCTATTTATGTTCCTGTTCAGGTCCTATTTATCATACCCTATATTATTTTTCATTTGTGTCCTAGCACTTTCCCTTTTAAGTGTTCTTTTCTCATCACATTTATACTACCAGATTTATGTCTTTATTTATTTATAGGTTTTTAGCTATTTATTTATGATTTACAGGCCTGATGGTTTCATATTTAGGTATATCTTTTAAGTTTTTAGATAGTTTTCTGAATAGTGGCTTTTACATTTTTTATATTTTGTTATGGTCGGCAGATGATCGTATTTTGTTATGGTCACCAGAAGATTGTATATTATCCTCATCAGATAGTATAGTTTAAGTGTGTATGTGTATTTTATTAACATTTTAATATTTTCTACATGTATAATATAGTTTTTCCTTCATGTATTTGTTTTTATTCATTGCTAGTTTGAACTGTATTATTGGTTTCTTGCTCTGGCTTTGGACTATAACCTTCTTGGTTTTTAGTTCCTTTCTCCACCAATGATAGTACTATTTTGTTAGATACATGGTTGGACACATTGTTCCAGGAAATGAGGAGTATACTTAGTGTGATTCGATAAGCCATGCTCTTTTTAACCAATGAATAGTTTTCATTTTTTTCTTGCTGTTGAATATAGTGCGCTGATTCATAGTGTGATTGGTGTGACCCAAGTGTTATTTACTGGCTACCTAGTGTTTTCTGTACAACCAATTTTAGGAAGTATTTTAGTTTAATATGATTTGATGTCATGCACTGTCTCAACAAATGATTTTTTCCAAGATTTTCTTCATTTGCATGTTTAATTCTATTGCTTTACCATTCTTTTTAAGTATCTTTGCAATAATTATGCTATTATTACTGAGAAAGTAAGCAAATAAACGTTTTTGGTGTTCGTATACTGGATTGCTTATTGCTTACTGGAAAAGTGAAGTTATTGATTTTGATTCATTGACTTGCTGTTGTCATTCACATGAACTTTGAGTTTCGTTTGGACATACTAAGACTTTATACAACTTCGTGGTGAGAGAGCCTGGTTATTTTCCTCATTACTTGAGAAAGGGTATAACCCAAAAGAAGATGTCTGTTTTTATTTTATTTTATTAAAGGTTTATTTTAGCCATGCTTTGTGTCCATTTTTATGCTTCTTTACTAGTGTTTTCACTGGACGTGGATCTCCTCCCACCTGTATTTGTGTTTGTACATCTTTATAATTTGTATATACATATATAATAGTACAGTTGTGTAAAATCTTACCATGACAGTAGATGTCCTTGTGGCATCATTCCCCTGGGTCAGTAATCAAGGAGCCTCAATCCTCACCACTGGCACCAGTGAGGCATGTTCACTTGGAAGAAAAATAGATACACACAGTATTTCCAGATACAGCTGTCTTCACCAAGCATGACTTTCCTTAAGAGCACACAGGGAACAAACCCAGTCCTGGGGCTGAGTTTCCCTTCCTCTCTCTGTCCAGGCCCCCAGTATGACTCACCACTGGCACAGCTGTAAAGTTGTGTCCTCAGTCAAGTGCCCCAAGCCAAGTCCTTCACCACCCTCTTTGTGAAACCAGTGCTCTGTTTCCCTGCCTCAAGTATCTAACACATACACTCTTTGAGATCTGATTTTCACACACACACACACACACACACACACACACACACACACACACACACACACACACACACACACACACACACACACACACACACACACACACACACACACACACACACACACACCTGGGAAAAGGCTGGCACAGATTTACTAGTTATGACCCTCTGCTCAGATTAAGGTAGATACTGCTACTAGGACACTCAAAAGCCAGCTACCCTAAGGCTCTTACAAGGGTACCCAATTATACTGAGTGGAATTAATACTAATACAGATGTGGTACTGTTTGACCAATGCAGCAAGGCTTTCAGGAGCAGCCACAGTGTCACCAAATAAATATAAGTGCTATGAAAGGTTAAAATATTCTGTAACAGACCAGTCACTATGAAAGGTTTAAATATATTTAATAATAAATAGTAAAATAACATGAAAATAATCAATATTTATTTACAATAAACACCACAGCTTCAAGTCATAGAAAATATTGAAAATAACACAGATGGATAGATTCACACAGATACAGAAAAAAATAGTACTTAACTAATCTCACTATATTTTCCTGATGATCTAAAGAATAACTATTCCCTGGTTACTTACTAAAGCAAGGCAAAATGAAGTGGGTTGAATGCCCTTTCTTCTTTATCTGGTTTCAAAAACAGACTGCTCTGAGACTTCTGTCTCATCTAGTATTAAAGCAGCATTTCAGTGCTGGATTACAGAATGACATCGCACGCATGTAGTCATCTGACTTCTGTTTCCCATACTGCTCCCTTTACTAATGAACCAGAATTTAGCAAATATATGTTGCCATACACACACAAATAGCTTTGCCAAGATGTGTTATAGCATCTGACAGCTATAAAACCATTTGAAAATGTCCACCCTTCCAGGGAAGCAATTACTTCACCCCTAAGGACAATACAGTAGGATTCCTAGTTCTGGTTTTCACAGACATTTATTCTCTGGGTGCAATCCGAACTGTAAGACAGAATCTTTACAGCCTAAACCAGCTAATTTAATTTCAGACTATTTTTTCAAAGTTAGCTGGACTGAGATTAACCTCTTGTTTCCTAGTATCCTCTGTTACAATATATTCTTTTCAACAGTTACAGTACAATCTGACATACAGGTGTGTTTCTTTTCTGACCAGCATGATCCACTGTTGGTACATTTTTAACACAAGCAGCTTTACAAATACATTTTCAACACAAGCACTTGTACAAATCAATTTGACATACAAATGACATAGAATTCTTTACAAAACTCCAGCTAGCTATGCTGGCATATATTACACATCCACTGCCTTACTTCTCCTGGCAGAGTTGGCAATACCTCACATCATCACAGTCCTTCTCTTCACTGTTGCAATATTCTTCACTAAGGGATCTCCTGCCAAGTATAGCCCAATGTCTGTCCAGTATACTTTAGCCTTCAGCTCTTATGCATGCCGTATATCACACATATGTCCCCAGCCCAAGGTGTAGGGCATAAAGGTAATGTACAGATGCAAACACTCAGAACTGTAAAAATCCAACAGAGGAATGGAATGCTCACAGGGACAAAGGAGAACATGTGCATCTAGAAGGAAAAAGGAATATGGCCCCTCAGCCAGGAGGGCAACAGAAATACAGGGCAATAGCTAGGACAGAGGGGGAAGATGTAGGGACTGAATACTGCAACAGTAAAGAGAAAGACATATACTGTTATTGTAAGTTTTTACACACCTGTACTATGTCCTTCCATTTTACTATTGCAGTAGTTTTCACCTAAGGGAGCATACAGGAGATCAAGAGGGAGCCTGGGAGGATGAAGGCTGAGAGGAACCCTCCACAAACCCATGCAGGATTGCCCTGGCCAAGCCTGCCCTTGCCCTAGAAATAACATCCAACTTGTAATGTTTAGTAAAAGTCTGAACAGAGGACCAACTAGCAGCCTCAAGGATGAAATTACTATCCAAACCTTTGAAAAAGCACCAGAGGAGACAAATGTCATAGTAGAATGTGCCTTAACAGCCAAGAAAAGACATTTGCCATGAAAAGAATAACAAAAGGAAATAACCTTGGAAATTCAGGAGATGGTTTGCTTAGAAACAGCCAAACCTAAAGTCCTAAAATCCAAGATGTGAAGAACCATCTCAGATAAAAGGAATAAAGGAAGGGAGATAAATAGACTGATTAAGTGGCAACTCATTGATCACCTTGGGCAAAAATGAAAGATTCATATGATGAGACACCCTCTCTCAATGAAAAATTAAAAAATGAGGAATAACCATGAGACCCTGAAGTTCAGACACTCTCTTGGCAGAAGTAAAAGCCAAAAGAAGAACATTCTTCCAAGTACAATGTTGTATGGAAGATGAAGAGGCAGGCTTAAAAGGAGCCTGGGTCAGATTTTCAAGTAAAGAATTGAGGTCCCAAGAAAGTTTAATAGGCTTCATGGGAGACCTGATATGAAGGATGCCTTTATGAAAATATTTGAGAGGCCAGATGAGGAATCAAGGACAGACAGGCAATAATTTCTGATAGGTGAACTTTAACTGAAGAATATGCCAGCCCATCACAGAGCAGATCACACAAATAATCGAGAACTAGAGGAACATCCACAGATAGGGGATACTGAGACACCAGACAGAAAATCTTTTCCATTTGGACATATATAATTTTCAGCTAGTGTGTTTTGTGGCCTCCTTCACAGCATGGAGCACATCATCAGAAAAGAGTTACTTAAAAGGGATAAAACCCTATCACCCACAGTGTCATTTGAGGAGTGGACAGGTGAGGATGGATAAAAAATCTCTTGTCTTGTGTGAGAAGATCCACTTGGAGAGTAACTTGTGGTGTTTAACCCTGGCCATCTGAGAAAGAAGGGGAAACCAATGCTGTCTGGGCCAACAGGGAGTCACCAGCAAGATTTTGGGAAAGTTCTGCCTGATCTTGTGCAGAATTAATTGGAACAGAAGAAGGGGAGAAAAACATACAGAAATATTCCCTTGCAAGGAAAAGACAGGACGTCTATTTTCCAGGTCAAAGGATGTGGGATTCTGGAACAGAATAGAGGAAGTTGTCTTTTCAGAGGGGATGTGAAAAGATCTATCTGAGGAATACCCCATGGATAGACAATGTCCAGGAACACATCTCTGTAAAGCATCTGCTCGTGAGCCTGTGTTCTGGACTTGCTTAAACAGTCTGCCATGAGATTATGCTCTGAGAGAATATAAACTATTTGAAAAAAGTTGCTCGATACTGGATAGCTAGATCCCAGACCTGAAGAGCTAGTCTGCCAAGGGGATTGGACCTTGTACTCCCCATGCTTTTGACATATCACATCACTCTGGCATTGTTTGTGAAGACTTTGAGGGGTCTGGGAAGAAAGGGAATTAAAAGACTGCACAGCTGAAAGCAGAGCCCACATTTCTTTTATGTTGACGTGGTCAAACCTTTGATAAGGAGGTCAGAGACACTGGAATTTAAGGGATCCACAAGAAGTGCCCCATCCCACATCTGAGGTGTCCATGAAAAGCTCCAAGAGGGAACTGGAGCTTGAAAGAGAAGACCCATATTGAGATAGAAGTGATGAGTTCACCACTGCAGCTCAAGCTTGAGACAAGGAAGAAAGGGAACAGGGAACTCCAGAGGCTGGCAATGCTAGAGCCACACTGATTTGAGGTACCACTGCAACTTCTTTATATAGAGCTTGGTGAGAGGAAGCATTGGAATGGTGGAGGCCATAAATTCCAGATACCTGAGAACCTCCCTGGATGTGACAGAGGACAGAGGAAGAAGAGAACTGAAAAAGGGAGTCAAGAACAGAACCTTGGGCACATGGAGAGATGCAAGCTTGGGAATGGTCTGAATTCTGCAACCAAGGAAAATATGATCTAGGGAAGGCATCAGGACTGATTTCTGTAGGTTTATACTGAACTGCATATTGTGTAAAAGACAAATAGTAAACAGGAGATCCTGCAGCAGATTACTCAGAGAAGGCGTTTGAATGAGTAGATCACCTAGATAGAAAAAAAAATCTGTGTACCTCGAAGCCTGCAAAAAGCAAAGACAGGTGCAAGACATTTGTGAATATCCGTAGGGCAGTAGAGAGGCCAAAAGGCAAAGCAGAGAACTGAAAATGCAAGGAAGAAACAGAGAAATGTAAACACCTCATGAACCAAAACTGAATAGGCATTTGAAGTTATGCATCCTCGAAATCTAGAGAAAGCAGTAAGGCCTAGGGAGGAAGAAGAACAAGGTCTGAAGGGACAATATCTGAAAAGAAAGAATCCTGAAAAAGGTAATGAGCAGAGAAAAAAAAAACAGAATTGCTATCTATGTACCATCCTTCTTAGGAACCCAAACCATTCTAGAATAAAACTGTTTTCCCACTTGGGTGGGTGGAAAGAGCTGAATACTGCCTTGATCCAAAAAGGACTGTAGAACCTCTGGAAAATTAGGAAGCTCTTCTTGAGGAGGTTGAGGAATGCCTGAAAAAGGAGGAAGGGATTTCCAAATCACAAAATATCCCTGATGGATAATTGAGAAAATCCAAGAATCTGAGGGGATCCAATGTCAATTTAGAAGAGGAAAAGGAAGGCAGAGAGACAAGGGAACCTGGCTTAGGAGAAGGCAAGGCAAAATGTTAAATATAACTAGCTTATACTGAAAAGAGAGTTTCAAGGAAGGAGGAGTCTGAGTAGATTTAGCAGAAATAACACTCCAGGAATCCTCTTACGCTTTGGAGGGAACGATTCTGTCTTCGAATAAAGGCAGAGTTGGAAGGGTAATTCTTCTGAAACTTGGGAATGGGGGAAACAAAAATATGCTTCAGTTCCTGGAAGACCTTACCCTTTTCCTGGAGGGGCTTAAATAAATCATCATCAGTGCAGCATTGATGTGATCAGACAAAGCCTGAAGACACCGCCTGGGTAAAAACCTTCCCCTCAGATTCGGGAAGGTCAGAAACCACCTTAGACACATAGGAAAGGAGGGCCAAAACATATTGGTCATATGGGTCTGGCAGTTAATCACCCTAAAAAACAAGGTGACAGCAGTGTAAACCTTTTGGTCCAACCTTTCCTTAGCCCTACTATCCTTATCTGAAGGAAGTGTCTTATTAGATGGCAACAGCTTATAGGGTTTGCCAAAAGAAACTGACACCACTGAAGGATCATCAGAAGGGCACTTATAAAGAAATTTGTTGTCCTCTGGCACTTTGTACAACCTGTATCACTAGAATTAGCACAGTAGGGGTAAATGGAGAAGACAAGGCTCAGAATAAAATCCAAAAAGTTTATTTTAACCATGTTCCACAAGGCAATATATCAAAGAAAGAAACAGAAAACTAAACGCTTTATCTTTATCACCGTGTTTTTCATCCTCACAAGACTAGGACTTCCTCAGGTTACAAAGCCATAGTAATTGCGGTGTGTGTGTATATATATATATATATATATATATATATATATATATATATATATATATATATTTTTTTTTTTTTAAATAACCTTAATTATCCAATTAATATAAATTACTTAAGGCTACAATTTCCCTAATACACTATGTAAGCTGAATGTGTACAAGTTCACAGTAAAAATTTAATACTCATTACTATAGGTTACTAATAGGACTCTGTATCAAAAATATACTATTTAAACAATTCTATACAAAACCTATATATTTCCAATACTTAAAACAAAGAGTATAAGGATATAAATATTTACACTAAAAAACGTATAAACTCTATCCTGCCTAATTACATTTTAAACAAACAATGTAAAATCTAAAATATACATTTTGTATTCAATATAAATAATTATATAACACATAAAAATCTACACAATATAAAAATGCCAATATACAGAGACATTACAATCTAGCCAGTCTGAATTTTAAAACTTTTTTGGCCCAGGAGGATGAGAGTCAGGAGCTGCAAAAGCTGCAGAAATAAAGTATCCAAAAGTGAAGCCAGGACAGTAAGGACAGCTGATGAATCAGGAGACTTCATCTATAGGAGTTCATAGTATCTGTTTTGAATGTCAGAGACCTGGGAAGAGTTACACTTAAAATAATAAATCATGTGGGCAATAGTATCCCCAAAGGACAACTCTTCTGAGGAGGAGGAGTCTGGACTGAAAGGATCTTCTTCCTCTGAACCATAGTCCAGGGGGGAGGATTTTTAGAATAAGCCACAGATTCTAACCAAGAATTCATATCCTCATCAGAGGAGCTCAGTTCCATAAATCTCTTAACAGAAGTGGAAAACATAGGGAGGCTTCAAGGCCATCAAAGCTCTAAACCAACCCTTAGTGAAATCTTGCCATTCACACTGGGAATCTTTCACAACAGGGGAAATATGTTTTGCCTTCTGTTTTTTTTTTTCCCCAGGATGTCTGCCTGAAAAACCATTGGAGGGTCAGACCCTTGAGGAGACTCAATAACGATGGTAGGAATTTCCTGTCTGAGGAAACCTCCTCTGGCCCTTGGATATTATCAGCCGAGGTTCCCACTCAACTTTAAGTGCAGACATTGGAAATACCTCCAAGGAAGTGTGAGAGTTTGAAGCTATGCTGGCCTCAGATGAGTTTGTGGCAGACAAATCTGAAACAAGCACTGGGTAATCTTTAGGACTTTGACTAGCCTCTAGAGAGATGTCCAGGGGAGGCCGGACAGTATCCACATTAGTTGTAACTTTTTTGACCTTCTTCTTGGCAGACAGCTGGTCCTCAGGATGGGAGAGTTCTGCCATAGCACCCTATGCCAACAGCTTAAGTCATTGGTTCTGAAGATACACAGATAAAGGGAAAAGGCAACTACGTAGGGCAGTAGGCACAAACACCTGGCAGATAGAGCACTGTGTATGTATTGTGGGAAGCACTCAAGCAAAAAATACACTGGTCGTGATGGTCTTCATGGGGAGTCTACCTTCCACACTGACATTTTCCCTTTCAGCATAGCATGAACATAAGACCAAACAATAGTAAAAAGGAAGAGAAGAATCCCCAATGGTATCTAAAAAAATGTTTTAGTAACTAGTACAGCAGAAGGGCTTTCAGACCGATGAACAATAATGCTGTTCAGACTGCTGGCAGAGCTGAGTGTTTGCTTTTGTACATCACCCTTATGCCCTACATCTTGCATGGGGAGTATATGTGCGAGGTATGATGCCTGTAAGACCTAAAGTCTATGGTATACTGTCCAGATATCTGGCTATCCTTGGCAGGAGATCCCTTAGTTGAAAAATACTGCAATAGTGATACAGAAGGACATATAATATAAATATTGATATAAAGACATATTTCAGTAAATTTTTACTGCTGGTGTAGTCATACTAATTCATGTATATTTGCATTATTGTTTTCAAAGAATGTAAATGGAGTTTGATACTTTACAGAATAGCACACAAAATAACACTAAAAAGCATAATTTTTCTTAACTGTGAAACTGCTCTTAATTATAAGTTTTTGTGTCTCATTTTCACACTGTGATTGCAGCACCTGACAGTATTAATAGCTTTGTTAAACCAAAGTGAATGCATATCATTATGCATTTGGTATTACCTGTTCCTGCAGTACTTGTGGAGTTCTGGCTGTACAGGAAGTGCATTCCACGTTAATTTTTTGCATGTGGAACGTGCAGTGGAACACTGCTTAACACTGTGTGCTCTTTATCTGTGTAAGATAGTGGGACACAGAAAGTTACCCAGACTGGAGCATTATTCTTTTACTCAGTTTTCTGGGAATGGCCTAATCATCTGCTATTTTTGCATTAGTGCTCAGAGACTCCCACTGCATCTGCTTGGCCTCTATGTACTTCTCTTCTTTTACAAGATTACACATTTCAATCACCTGGCATAATTTCAGAGTTCTAAACTATAAAGTATTTAAATAAGTAGTGAACATAGGTTTTCATATATCTTACGGGAACAGTTGTTCTTTGTCTGCATGTTGTTACTGGATACAAATGAATCACACTTGAAAATGAAAGTTTTATTTGCAGAGCCCAAGCCCTGTTTCAGGCAAGCTTCTCATGATTTTTTTAGCAATGAAAAGAACAGTGACTGCACCTCCTTCCCTATGGAACATTTACTGTACCAAAGCCAAATATGTAATCATTTTCAACAGCATTCCTTCAAACGGAGCAAGACAAGCCGAGACAGCAACAGAACATTATATCAACGAATAGCTGTCTGAATGTTGCATTTATGTAAACGGCGTAGCCAAGTATGAAATGGCATAGAGCCATTCTTCCTTTCTAATTCAGACATAATTTTATGTGCAATATCATGCGTTCCTTTTACACGTAATGTAGGAATCTTTAAACTATTGTGCTCACACTTGCACAGAATTC
Organism: Protopterus annectens; assembly: GCF_019279795.1. Classification (NCBI taxonomy): domain Eukaryota; kingdom Metazoa; phylum Chordata; order Ceratodontiformes; family Protopteridae; genus Protopterus; species Protopterus annectens. The sequence continues at coordinate 1,313,658,531 of NC_056737.1, read as the reverse complement.
TCCGGATAATGCTTGTCCCTTTCGTGTGAGATGCCATTCCTCATCTCAGCAGTGCTGCTCACAGCCCATAATTTTTGTTGAGAAAAGTCAGCATCTGTTCTATATCATTGACTGACCCCTTCTATCTTGTAATGGATTGTCCACCAGGCTTGTAGCACCAATTGTCCTTATAGTCTTACAGCCCCTTAATCTTCACCCTCTTCTCTTTACGACTGACATTGATTTCTTTGTTTATAACATCGATTATGGGTATTAATCTAACATCCTCAATTTTCATGACATAATTTATTTCATATACATGCACACAAAACTGCATTTAAATATCTTTAGCATGCATCCACCACCATTGTATTTCATTGAATTATAATCTTCAGTACGGTTCACTGTTGGTCGCACATCATTACTGTTGCTTGTGCATCATAACTATTCTCTTTGACTTAACAATACATAGCTTACATTTTATTTTGCACTGGTACACATGGTATAGGTTCATAGATTCATAGGTTCATAGATTACTACTAAGCTAACTGCCTTTGCGAGCCATTTTAAGCCTAGCCAATTATCCCTTGTGAGAGTCAAACCCTGCACCTTGTGTTTATATTTATTGCCCTACTATGTTTCCCCTGTACTGGCAGGCAGTAAAAGGAAAATAAACTTTTCCCCCAGAAGTCTCAGATCCTTCCACAAGATGTGAAACCTAAGGAAACATATCTTCTATGATGCTGATGCAACCAGGAAGACAGGCTATTGAGATGGGCTGAGATTAAAGCTGCAGAAGTGAATGCTTTTGGTAGCTAAGGTAGGCTGAGCAAGGAATGCTGCAAGAGGGTTACAGATGTGAAGGGTCAAGCCAAGAAGGTCACAGATCTGAAAGTTGCCCAGGTAAATGAGACCCATATGTGCTGAACAGACATTTATGAGATGTTGCTTGTCCTAGTATCTGAGATTATGATAACTGCTCGGGACATGTGGGTCGAGGCTGGCATCTTTTCTGATGGAGCTAAGTTGCAACTATGCTTTGATACACAGTAATAGTATTTGTGAATATCACATGTGGCAGTGTTATTATGACTGCAATGTGCTATGGTACTTGTATTGTGTCCAAGTCCAGCCATGCCAATGTCATACTGTGAACATCTTTCTAGCATGTATGTTTGCATGTGTAGTGAGGTTTGCAGCACATATACAGTTATTACATAGCTATTCCATATGGATGTTTGCTGGGCAGACAGTATCAAAAAATGTTCTCTGCTCCCATCCATGGGCTTGTTGGAAACCTACCTAGGCCAAACATGATAAGTTCCTCATTACTCTTTACTGTCCATCTTAGAGGGGAAGATGAATTCTGCTGTAATGTATTATTTTGTTACAGGATCTGTCAATACATTTTATATATCTTTTCTACATCTATGGTTTGATCACACACCATAAGGTCCAGACACCATCTGAAGTATGGATGATGCTGCTGGCATTTCCATAGCAGTTGATACCTCACTGCATGGGACAGAGGATGCAGACCATTCATGTGACACTGGTTGGCCCTGTTGTCTGGGTGATCTGAAGTCAATAGCAAGTGGTCCTCTGGAGAGTGCCTATCCAAACTAAGTGGGAAGGGTGACCTATACAGCACAGGTTCCTGTGTTTGGTGACAGAGCCTATGTGTCCCAGGATACCAGGGTGTCAGCAATCACATAAAGAATGGATGTGCACCACAGCACTGAATTCAGACCTATCATGTCACCACAGTGGCAGGTACAATGACATAGGGTATTACAGACTGAGGCTGGGGTATGTGCTACTGATGAGGTCATACCATATCATGGTGAGCTGTTGTGGTGCACTATGAGTGTATTCACATTCAGAGCCCTACAATGTTTGAAGCATATATTGCAGAGACATTTAGTAGATACAACAGTGGTACGTTGACCTCTTCAGGCTGCTCACCATCACAGTAATGCAGTGGAGGTCTACTGTCAGTGGACTTGCATGGCTGTGTCTTGCTTTCACCTGGATAGCTCAGGTGGTACAACCACTGGAACAAGTGTAGATTAGTGCTGCTATCCTGTAACATCCTCCAGGATGTCTCAGAGAAAATCCCAATCATACAATGCACCTGGCATGTTCACAATAACCTGCTACACATTTGGCATGGACACATATGGAGCCACCCAATGGTTTAACCACATCAACTCTGCCAAGAAGTGTTGCTGTGTCCATATCTGTCACACAAAGCAACATGTGTAATGGGATTTCTGTGTTCCAGTTCAGGGACTGACCACTAAGAGACAGGGACATGTTTGGGCTGCTAGGCAATGGCTGAAATATTCTGTACATTGTATTGGCTAAGTATGACCTCCAGATGGTGGCCAATTTCATGTGTACCAGTAGTAGTCCCACCTGCAGGTGTCTGTGGTTGCTGTGGCTACTTAGTCCATGTACTGTTGGCATAGGGAAGATGAGGACCCCTATTCCCTGAACCATTGCTAACATTCTGACAATGTATATTTTCCATATATATGTGCTCTCTGTAATGAATAATGAAACATTTCAGATGTAGTATGCATTTATTTTTCTCTTTATACCACTTTATTGAAGGTATGTCTGGCTACATTCGTATGAACACCTGATCGATCACTGTATCCAGAAAGTGCCTTGTCTGGCCATGATATGCCTGTTCTGTCCATTATCATGTTGGTGATAGAGGTGTCTGGTCATCCTCTTCATCTTCCTTATCACTGTCACACTCAGATTGGGCTTTTAGTTTGGTGTGTGTGATGGACAGCAAATATTCAGCAGGTCAGCACTAACATAAATGTCAGGGTACCACCTGTGATGTCTCAATATAAAATGTATTCTCATCTACCCAAGTACATCTTCTGTGATACACATCCATTTGAAATCAGTGCCATGTTTCTGCCTGCTGAGGGCAATGTACAATATTCATGATCTAAAACACATTGTAAGGTGGCTTCAGGATGGTCTTTGTTGGCTGCCAGTGTTACTGCAGTGGTGGTGTCCTCAGTTTTCACTCCTGTTATGTGAAAGGTATTATTATTAATTACAGTCACAGTTGGCATTGCTGTAATGTCCCTCTTTCTGTTTCTGTTTATGTTTATATGGTCACATTTCCATGTAAGCCATGGTACATGCCTCTTGAAGATTATGAATCATGTGGCACACTTGGCCTCATTTGCATAGCTTTGCATGGTTTTGCTGGTTATCCATCTAGTGTCCACAGTACTATCATAACTGTCTAATTATCATCATCTGCATTTAGTGTGTATTTAGCGTTCTACATGACTGCTAAACAAAGCAATGGTGTTTTCTTAGAAGGCTGTTATTATCTTGATTATACTAAAGGGAAATGTAGATAAAGTCAGTATTCCAAAATTAATGAGCACACCATTGAAGGAAGAGGCTAGAATTAGTAGATCAGAGAACAGGAGGATAAACTTTATTAACAGGAGTTTTACAGAGTGGTGGCAAACATAAATAATGGACATTTGTCCAATGTACTGTATACTGTATTGATTACCATAAGGAGTCTGAAATGGTGGGATCCAGCATAATTCATTTATTTATATATATATTTAGTAATGTATGTATTTATTTAGTTGCAACACGCTGGTGCTTCAGGTGGTTCCTCCAATGGATGCAAGGGAAAGAGCATATTCAAATGTAGAAATGACAATGTATATCTCTCATTTGTCCCTGATTTTGCTGAATGTTCCTGCATTTTTCTCATATTTTTGCCTTGTCTCTCATAAAGTTTTTGAATTTTTGATAAATCATTGAGGATTTACAGTCAGGCAATAATGCCAGTCATTAGAATTTTATACTTCTTATTGTTAAAAAATGCATGCTGATGCAAAACCTGCTATTCTATTAAAAACAGCAAAAAATAACTGGCAAATACACACCAAAGCGTCCCAGAAGTGAAGTCCTTGTAGTAAAATGGAAAAATAAGACGCTGATGGCTGTAATATCCAAAAAAGGCCTTTACTAGTGCAAAAACACAAGCGCTTTCACAAACGAGCTTCTTCAGGTGTAATTCAAGCACTACAGATACACACCTTTCATACTATCAAACATATCACATGACCTTAATCCTTAATTACAATATTTAAAAACACATGACATGCTTAAAATGAGGAATAAAAAACTCCAGTGCGTAGCTATGAAAATGCTACATTAATACTTTTAATACATATATCAAAAACTAAAAACAACATATCAAAAGACAAAAAGCAAAAAACTATTTTTGAAGGCCATTGAATGTGATATGTTTGATAGTATAAAAGGTGTGTATCTGTAGTGCTTGAATTACACCTGAAGAAGCTCATTTGTGAAAGCGCTTGTGTTTTTGCACTAGTAAAGGCCTTTTTTGGATATTACAGCCATCAGCGTCTTATTTTTCCATTTTGCTATTCTATTAACTTAATTAAAAGTTAATTAGAGAAACAGTTAAAAATGTCTCTGATTTTTGGCCTTTGTTTTCAATTATTTTTGGCTTGATCAGAATTATTGACCAAATATGTTGAGCGGGAGATGGTAATGAATCTCTAAGTTAATATGGTAATTAGTCTGCTTGTATAATGACTATATCCATAGGATTAGAATGTGAGTTATTATAATGAAAGACCTTGGTGTATTATTGGACAGTATTCCTTAATTTTCTGACAAAAAATGAAGAAAGATTTGTGTTTCCTTTGCAGTTGTAGCAATCTTCATGTCATAGTCTGCATTACATTTTCTTATACTTTCTTAAGATCCTTGTTTAGGTGTTATAAACATCAGAGGTGTACGTGATAGCCCTCTCAGTTGAGTCCATTTGTGGGGGATTGCTGAAAATTTTGTCTAGTTCTTCTAGAAGCTGGAGTAGGCTTGCAGTGGAGAAGTCCCTAAAAACACTTTAATTTGTTGGTATGGTGGTATATCTGGGCCTAACATAGAAGATGACTGATTTGTGGTCAGATTTAATCAGGGGTGAGGTTATGTGGTGTGGGGTACAGACATGAGATAGGTGGGTAAGGACCAGGTTGATATTAGAGTCTCTAGTCAGTAGTGTTATAATTTGCTCCAGTGCATCGGTATTAGCAAAGACTAGTGAATACCTACTGTAACCCTTTTTAGAGGTGTAAGTGTGCCAATCAATGCTTGGGAAATTGAATTCCCCTAGCAAGACGGTGTTTGGTTCATATTTAAGCCCCTTCAATGGTGATAATATAAGCTATATGGCCTTTGGAGGACATTGAAGAAAATCTCTAGCAAGTGATGAAGTAATAGATTTAAGGGTGATTTAGATTGATAGGTGCCCCTATTTAGGGTAACAGGTAATTTGATGTTGGGTACTGGTGTTTCAGACAAAGGCGTATACTCCTCCTCTGTTACCTGAGGGCCTGAAGGCATGATATGAACTAAACTGTAGTATAGAGGGAGTGCTGTCACTGTAGTGAAATCATGTTTCAGGAACCACAAATATGAATGTATTCAAGTCCCAAGAGAGCCTCAACTTCTAACATTTTTATATTTAGTCTTCTAGCGTTGAGCAATGCCACAACAATGTTCTCTATTCCCTCCTTTCCTTGACAAGGGCTGAAACATGTGTCTTCTGTATTTCGCAGTTCAACAGGCACAAATATGTGTATAGACTGAAAGACAGCCAAGGCATCCAACTCTTATGACTTTGCTTAAGCCTGACCAATTCATTCTAAGACTGTTGGTAGCATTACTAATCTATGCATAACACACAATACAGAGAAAAGGAGCTAGATAAACCACAATTTGATCAAGCTATCATATTTCCTGTATCTAGAGCTAGCAGCTGCACCAGACTCTTCACAAGCAATCTGATCTCCACCTCTAAGGTAGACGTGTGTCTTTCGCTGAAATCTATCTGCTTGCAGTGAAACAGCTGCACAAATATTACATTTCTATTTAGTAGTGAGCCCAGACTATACTTAAGCATTCTCCATTTTTCATCAAATGATCCTATTGTATTCCCTTTAATTAAGAGACTGCTTGGCGGCTAATAAGGCATTATTCAGGCTGGCATGAAACTTTCCTAAGACTGGTCTCCTCTGTTTGGGTGCCATGGAAATTTACATTTACAAATTTCACCTGCACAGAAGACTATGACAATTGTAAAAACATATAATACAATATGAATGCTCTAACCTTCACCCTGTCAGTGACACAGAGCTATCATACTCTGTATTTCCTGTAGCAACAAATCAAAAACACCAGCATTACCTGATTCTGGGTATCTCTGCAATAACAAAAAGTTTATATCAACACTGAAATTGTGGATATTTCAGCAGTTCCTGGATGTACTCTTGGCACTTGTGGAACCATACATCTATTTATCGGTGTCAGCTCAGGACTGAGCAAGGATTATGAGTGTCTTTTATGGGGATGTCACATTTTTCTTAGATATTCTGTATAATAGATTGGATCATATAGCAATTAGCTCCCCATCTGTTCCACAGAAACTGTGGTACCACATTAGGAAGGGCTAACATTCCATCGGTGTGTCTGCACAGCATCTTGGTAGTGCCCACGGTTCCCATTATCTTGCAGACTAGCTCATTCTACAGCCACTTTCGGCATGGCTGGATGTCCAGTGGTCACCTTATTGACAAGTGATTTTTTTTTTTCTGTTTGTTTTGTTTTGCTATTGGCGGGTGATTTCTTTTTGTTATAATTGAAGTACTTATTCTTACTAAAATGTATTGCTTAATACTAAACCAATTTTGCTTTGTCTTGACCCCCTCCCCCTTTCTCTATTTTTCTTCAGGTGATGTTGGATATCCACTAGAAGAATGGCTCATAACAACAATGTGAAATACAAGCAGAGCTGCTGAAGATAATTAAAAGTACAGTCCTGTCACTGACCCATATTGTCACTAATTTTCAGCATATTGAAAAGTCAGTTAACGTACCTAAATGAGTCTAAGTGTGCCTTCAATATGACCCAGCTGCTGGATGCAGGATGTTCATGCATGTTGCATTCTGCATAACATGATTGTGTGCCGGTCTGGTCAGAAGTGATTTATGCTGTCACTGCAGCTCCCAGTTCAAGTCTCAGTATAACTAATGATAATAAGCTAGCTGCAGTAGTAATAGACCCCATGGGGCAGCTTATGCATGGTATATGGCTGTGTAATTAAAGAGGCAGTGTCTAGTCTAGAACTATGGACCATTACATTCAGGCTAGTGTTTCCTTTCTTGTAAAAAACGAGTAGAGATGCATGCAGTGTGGGCTAAGCTGTGTGGTGTATGGCCCACTGTCACTGTTCATCTGAAATTCCCTATTATCTTCATTTATGTTTTATTTATTTATTTAGTTATTTATTTGTTTTTTTCTAACCAGGAAAGTCTGACTGGGTAAAGCTGTTTAGGTATCTCCTATAGAGGTAATATTGTATTTTTATAAAAGAGAAATGTGGGATATTTTAGTAGGTTGTCAGAGAAATTTAGTGTACAATTATATACAAAGAGGACACATAACGTTGCTTCTATAAAATTACAAGTTTTAACTCAGCAATACATTATTATCTCATTTGTTGTAATTGAAAAACATTTTACATTAAGCATGAATGAAATCTCTCATTTTAATTTCTCCAAGTCTTTTGGGTTTCTAATACCATGATGGAACTGGACCCCATTCCTAAGTCAAAGTATGAGTCAAGTTCATGAAATTAGTATTGTTTCAATCTTTGATGTTAGCCAAAAGTGCCCAGTATTGACTTCTGCAATTCATATGGAGTTACATACATTGGTAACATATCTAAGTATGATTGTAAATTATTTTTTATAAGACCAGTTGCTGCTACTACTATTGGAACTGTCTGGGTATCCTTCATGCACACTGCCCTTGTTTCTGCCTGCAAGTCCTGGTACTTATGTCTTTGTGTCCCTCTGTACATAAGACACTGTAGTCACTGGGTGTAGCAATTTCAATTAACAGTGCTATTTTTGTCTTCTTTTCATGGACTACTATTTGAATTGTTGGTTATGGATGATCCCATGTGATATAAACATCATCCTTTTCTATAATGCTTTGTGGCTTATGTTTTCAGTGTTTTTCAGTTACTTAAGTATTATAAAGTTTCCACAATCCACAATGCAACAATCTTGCCGCATTATTATGCCTTTCTGTATACAGTCCTTCTGCCATTAGTATATCACAACCACCAACAAGATGTTTCCAATTCTGTTTTACAAAACCTACATTTATCTGTTTCTACCACATCATGTTCAATGGACTTTGTAAACCAGTATGTACGTAGCCCACTATGTTGGGCTGCCAATATTAACCTTTATCTTTTAGTTTCAAATTCACCACTCCTTAACCATTCCTGTGTTCAATCCTGATTTGGGGTGAGGGAGGGGACAATGCAAGCTCATGCTCATCAAACACGGGGACAGTGAGAATCTAGTTCTCACTCACAAAACTGTCATTACTGTTCCCTTACTCTGCTGGCTGCTGGAGTGCTTGATGTCTTCTCCTCCTGCAGATCATGAAAAAGAGCAGCCTCTCTGTCCTGCATAGGCGTACACCAGTGTTGTTGCTGTATGACCCTACACACCAACCCTGGCATCTCTTGCAGAGGGTACCACAGCACCAGCTGCTGGGGTAGTGCTACCTGAGGGAGCAGATAGTGCAGGGGTAAAAAAGGCATTATTGCCAGGTTGGGTCCCAGATGTGATAGGTGTCAGTGCTGCAGCCAGTGGAGCTGAAGCAGGCAGACCCACTTGGGTTGGACTACCTCCTTGTGTTGTGATGCATGTAGTGATTTGTTACAGATGAATGATATGGAGACATTTTGTCAATACATAATAGAAAATAAAAAATAAAAAAGATAAAGGTTGCGGTGAGAGAAAAAAGAGATAAAGTTAATATCATCATATGTGACATACAACTCATTATCACAATTATACAACTATTTTATCTGAAGTATTACATTTAAGTATACATCCTAACAACTACAAACTATAATTACAGATTTCTCAAAGTAATTCAAATACTGAAGTCCATTTCGTTAAGGACAAAGCCAAAACATGTACAAAATGTAAAAAAAAAAAGTTTAATTAAGCACTTCTATCTGTTTATAACTCTAGATTTCTTCAGAATAATATTAAACACATTTCAACCATTTTAAATATCCCTCATTTTACATCACATGATCTCATAAACCCAGTCACAACTTCCCCATTGTTAACAGCAATTAAACACATAATAATAATAATAATATATATATATATATACATACATATATACATACATATATATATATATATATATATATATATATATATATATATATATATAAAATGAAACTATGTAAGAACACAATCTAAGCACACTTCCTATTAACATACATTCATTGAGACCTGGAGGAACCTGAGCATTTCATTTTATTTGCCAACAAAGTTCTTTAAATTAGATCAAATCAACCCATGGTTGAAATGTGTTTAATGTTATTTTGAAGAAGTCTAGAGTTATAAACAGATGAAAGTTCTTAATTAAACATCCATGTTTTGGTTCTGTCCTTAACAGAAACAAGTTTTAGTATTTTAGTCAGTTTTCGATTATTGAGTTGTTTGCTCAAAGTAATCCTTGCAATGTGAATATATTGCACATATGTTTGGTGCAATTATGCAGATTGCAGTTAGCAGAAGGGCATTTATGCCACTTGTATAGATTTTCATTTATGTTATGTTATTAAAGAATTGCAGTATTGTATAGTCGTTACTCGTGGTATTTGAAATCACAACTCTGACTGCAGTCTTACACTTGACTCCTAAAGTTGGTTTGTGCTACAGACTTATGCATGCATACTTGCTTTTGCAGATTGGATATGCATGCTTACTTTGCTGCACTTGTATAGAAAACAAACATATTTATCTTTAACTTTTAAAGCTACAATAATATTTCTCTTGTGCTGCGTACGTACCACTTGTTTCCCTTAGTCTCTCCAGATGATCAGCATGAGTCTGCCTATTCAACTCATTTTCAAGATTAGCTATGAAAAGAAAAGAACAGAAGAGCATTATGCATACCAGTCTTGCCTATATTTAGCTTTCTATGTATTATACATTTTTTTTATTAGCTTACTTACACAAATGTGAGATGTCACTAATTTGAAACTCATCCAACCACTGGTTGAATGTATTGTCCTTGCACTTTCTTAGGTCATTGAAGTGGTGCCTAATCTATTCTCCAGTGTGTGGGATGCTAGTCACACTGAACACAGCCTTGGCCAGACTATTCCTAGCCTCAGACTTGTACTGGGTGCTAGATTTGTCTCCCTGCAGAAGACTTTAACTGTGGCCCTTTACCAGGAGTCCAGCAAATAGGTTCCCTATCATGCCATCACAGACACAGGTTGTTGAATGCATCTTTGTCAAACAATAAAGTGAGAAAAGGCAAAATAGTGAAGTGGCGTTTCAGCAAATTTTTTCCCTGGGAAAGAATTGGTTTGGCCGCTTTCACTATTTTGCCTTTTCAGCACTGTAGTACAATCTCGGAGTTGGTATATTTAAGTAGGGGGGTATGGGGGCACAACCCCCTACATCAGAGAGTGGGGGGGAAGCCCCCCACATTAAGTAATGTTTTACTGTTTTTTTTTTTTTTTTTTTTGGTTTTGGAACAGCGATTGTTTTCCATTGGAAAATAATCACTGTACTGAAGTTTCAACGTTGTAAGCTTTCACTTACATGGGATTGATTATCTGTCATTCACTCTTCTGAGCATGCAATATGATAAAATAGACCCCAGTATATATTCTGAACTTCTGAACACCCTACCTCTGTACTCTAAATTGGGACCCTTCCCCTCTAACACCAGACATGTCTAATCCCAAATGTAGAGTAATAGCAAATAATGATAGCCCAAAAGTAGAGGAATAGCAAATAATGATTGCCTGCCAATTCCTGTTATCATGTTTACTGGTAGTGTGCAAACCCGAGCAATGATGCCAACCATGTTTGCATGATGTTAACTGAACAGCACATTGTCAAGCAGGGAGGAAAGCAATTTTTGAAATTGGAAAGTTATTCTGACACTTGACATTAGTTTGATATGTGTCTGCTAACTCTTAGGGGATTTAACTTTGCTGACATACACTGGGGGAATGAATGCCCTGATCTGACACATGTTTGTTTGGCTTTATACACTGCTAAAACTGATTTTTAGAGTCTGGGGTCCACATCTATGCATAAGGGTCAAAACATTTTCTTCCAGAGTGGTGATTTATCATCTTTGCCACAGAAGAAATGCTTCTTAGACATCCTCATGAATCATTCATATATACAGATGACAGACTGAAGTGTTAACAATGTACTTGTTCGAACTGGCAATGTCCTTATATATAGATTCATTTGTGTATGTGTCTTATTTAAGTGTGGAGACCATCCAAGTCCAGATTGCAGAATTATACTTACAGAAACATAGTCAACAGTGATATAAGTGTTATTTAATATAATGTGAAATAAAACAACAGTAAAAATGTCTGGAATTTCCTGTATTAGAACCCAGGATTATGTGCAGGGAAACCGTACACTTATATCTGTTGCCACAGGAACATTGAAATAGCACTTGTATACTTTCCTGTTCATTACTATCAACTGGACTGTCAAAACAGTAAAAATATGTCGCACTTCCTGTATTAGAACCCAGGACTATCTGTATTATAGTCCTACACTTACACATGCTGCCACAGAAATGGTTATATAAGAGTTGCATAATTCCCTAATCATTCTTAAGTTCTGCATGTTAACTGATGCACAACACCACTTAGTGTGCTTGCATGGTGCCCAACAGAATTAATAGAATGTACTCATAGTTAATTGTTGACTGTCTGCATATTGTCTGCAGGAGTCTGATGGCTGCAGGTTTTGGGGAAGCTTGCTAACTGCCGTGCAACATTGCTTAGTGGTGTTGCACAATGGAAAGCATACATTGCAACAATGTATCCTTTTTGACCTTTACAGTATCTATACTCAGTCTGCAGGTGTTCTGTCTGCTTCCTGTGTGGGCCACTAGTCCAGGTTTGTGCACTGCTAAATGCTGAGCAAACAAGATAGGCACAGCTAAACCTGACATTCATTGTGTTTCTCTGTTTTCCTTCTTTGCACGAAACTGTGCAAACACTGGCATTAAAATAAATAAATAGATAAAGGGAAAATTAGGTAAAATGAAGAAAAGAAATCTGTTAAATAAACAGCACTATAAAATTTATGTCGGTACACATGAAATATTTTTACATATACATGGATTTGAACTCTTACTCCAATGAGCCTTCAAAACACAATAAGGGTGATGTTTCCCTTTTTGACACACAAATAGCTTTGCAGCAAAGAGCTAAAATCATTGCGCATACAACCAACTGCAGCATCATCCACAGTACTAACAAAACATATGACAGTTGTTTGTATATGTATTAATTTCAGAAGTAGTGCACTGAGTGATCACACAATCATTTCTGATTATTGCTTGCATAAATGCAGCTCTGTCTTATCTCATTCTGTGTTTGTTGCTCATTCTTGTCTTATCTAACCAGTAATCTGAGACATGCAGTCTGTAAGGCATTCTGTATCATTGCCCTTAAAACATGTGATGATATTAAATGGCAATAATATACAGTTGTCAAGAAATGAAGGGGAGGATGGATGTTACTGAAGAGAAACTGTGAATGGCAATAATATACAGTTGTCAAGAAATGAAGGGGAGGTTGGATGTTACTGAAGAGAAACTGTGAAATGTGTGCTGCTTACTTACATTTAAGCCTTGATATAATTACTTCTACACTTTGTAAGTCTAACCTAGCTGACACACCCACTGGCAGTAGTGGAGTATGAACTGCTGTTGTGTTTTCCTTCTCCCTACCAGTAATCATTCACAGTTGCAATCCATTAGCAACAAACACTCAGGGAGTACCTACACTATGTTTACATTTGCAACACAGAGCCAAGTATTTTGGGATTCAGAAATCTTAATGAGTTCACACCTCATTTACATTTTCACCATGCTCACACCTCTGACTCTACACTATAAAAAGGGAGCCATGTAGCTAGGGAACCTGAAGGTGAGGAGGCTTGTTTATGTGCATAACAAAGAAGAAGTTATTATTTGGGTTTTATCTGCACAGAAGACTACTGATATTGATAATGTATGCTTGCATTTTTCATCTATACACTGGATATGCTGAAATGTCAGTAAGAAAAGTCTGCTGATATAGCAAATGCTACTTTTATATGTATGCAAGTCTTAGAAGTGTACTGATGGCATAGGCATGTTTGTCAGGGCATTTCACTTTCTCAGATGCACAGCCTTATTAACAATTATTACAAGTGCTAATGTTATGACTCTTTTTCTTTTTACACTCTTTTACTGTTATTTCTGTGAAATATAAATGTCCTATATTGTCAATGATGCAGGGCTGTTAGCCTTCTTGGATGGCCCATACACACCTCTAGGAGAGTGCTGGGCACAGGTAGACATGACTGGCAATTGCATAAAATGGAATGCTCTGTGGTAATTGTGTACCCTTGTTTCAGGGACAGTGTATGTGATAGTACTTTTAGCATTTCACTGAGGATTTGTAAGCAAAATGTGTCATTTGTCTGCTGTTTTGGGGTGGGAAAACTAAGTTGCATTTCTGTTTTGTCACAAACAAGATTTGCTATTGTTGCTTTTCTTGTTTTGGATCCAACCTTGTTTTGTGTATAATTGCAATATGTTAAAACCACACAATTCCTTTTTTATATTTGAATATCTTGACTGTTGTATGTTTCTCCAGTGGGTGATAGTGAAATACTACCTTTTATGTGTTATAATGAAGCAGGACTTTTATTTATGTGATACTTAAATGTATTATCCTTCTTTTGTGTTTTATGTCACCTAGGGCTATGGCAGTCCAGCATGTCAACCCCCTCCCCCCAGTGAACCCTGAAAATGAAGTCATTGTGGAGGGATTTAGACAACATAGTACCTTTCTGCATGAGAGGGGATGTGGGGATATGTCTGGCAGAATCCAAATTTGGCAGCAGATAGTTACTGATATAATGCAGTAGGTGGCTAGAACAGGACATATGATCAGGTGTGCCATAAGGTCACTGACATCATTTCATCAACCCAGAGGAAACCAGCTGCCGTAGCCCATCAATGGATGGTCCACTGGGAGGCGCTGCTACAGAGCACATCAAATGAAGAGTTCCTGTCCACTGTCTGGGATCCAAGCAGCTCACTGGAAAGTGCATAACAGCATGTCATTGATGTTGGTGCTGCAGTTTCAGGGAGGACAACTATGTCCCAGGAGGAGCTTCCAGGTAGGCTTACTTATCTCAACTGTTAAATATTTTTTTATAGTAAAATATTGACAGCAATACTTAAGTTCTGTTTAGCATTACATTTCTTTTGGGGAAGGGAATAGTTTTAGATTGATACAGTTAACAACACATTCTGGTTAATTACACATGGGCTTGGGTTGGTCATCCAAGTTCCTGTTGAAAGTATCATTAATGTACATATAAAACGCAAAACATTTTAACTCCCTGTGTTCATTGTAATGATGGTGTCCTTACCTTTTGCTTAACTTTTTCCACGACCATCCAGCATAGGGAGCATGCAATCATCTGCACATGGTAAGCCAAATATTTTTCTATCAGTACTGATGATCATTTCAAAGAAATATTAAGTTTGTGATGTGGGTGTCAGGACTGTTGTGTATTGATGTACTGTCTATAATGGTGGCACTACTGTTAGTTTGTTAGCATATATTGGACTATAATAGTGTAGGTATTATTTTTTTCCTGTGTTTGTTGCTTATTATCACAGGTGATTCTGACAGTGGAAGTGTGGGACTCCTACCACCTGATGTCAGAGTATCAGCAGACTCTGATGATGATGGTGGCCAAATAGAGGCATGGTCAGGGGGGGGGGTGCAAAGGTTAAATCTGACACTGAGGTTGACATTCAGACATCCCCTGTAATTCCACAGGATACAACCAGTAGGCCTATGCCAACTTGACTCCAGTGAGCCCTCAGATATTGGACAAGCACTCGATTAGGGCAGTGTGGTTACTGTGACTTCAGTGCCTGTTGATTCTGGCTGCAGCCAAAGTGTGGGTAAGGTACCATTCAGGAGTATTATTAAGGATGCTCAGAGGAGGCTGTCCATCCTCCAACTGATCCAGGTGTGTCTTCCCATGCCACTTATCATATGTTTAGAGCTATCAGAGCAGTGCAGGAACATTTCAATAGGTCCTCCAGAAAAATACTTAGGTTTGTAGATGTAGCACAGGCTGACATGCATGACTGCCTCCACCATGTTGCTGAATGAATGAATGAAATGAATGACACATTATAATGGGTGCTGTCTTTGATGGAACATTTGCTGGGAGGAGGATGGCATCCAGGTGGGCGTAGATCAGTCACATCATTCTATGTTAGCTGACATGGCCATGCCTGATCATGCTCCCATACTGGCACTACTTCCACTGCTCCATCAGAGAGTGAGGTGTTCACATCCAGATGTGGAAGGCCATGGGGATGTGGTTCAGGGCATCCTCGTGAGGGGTGCTCATCCAGCAGACATCAATCACATTCAGGTAGCAGCAGTGCATCTGACCATGGACATGGGTGCACCAGTGCAACTCCTGGCAGAACCAGTTCTCGTGACCATGGAAGAAAACAATGAACTGCCACCTCTACCATGCATGGCTCACACCTGGCCAACATACCAAGACAGAATTAGCGCAGAGCTTGGCTGTGTTCTTACTGGCACTCACACATCAATTTCACCTAGAGGGCCAATACAGACACACACACAGCAGGTACATGGTTCAGCAGTGAAGCTTAAAGCACATTCTGTCTCACTGCCCATTTGTTGCTTTATCTAAATGTCTGCCTGCTTCTGTTTCTTACTCACATGCACTCACTTACCTTTTGTGTCAGTCTATGCTCCTGCCCCCCCCCCCCACACACATGCACACAACACCCTTTGAAAGTTATGATAACTGTGCCATATCCCTGTTTTCTGTCTTTTGGCTTCAGGGATACATAAGCTTTGAGTCTGATTCTCAGGGTGCATAGCTAACTTAGTGGTTAGTATTACTGTGTTTGTGATGTTTTGCTAATTGTACTTTTGACATATTTTGGTCTTAGAAAGTTAGACAGGTGATAGAATCAAAACAGTGTTTTCCATCAGTATTTTTAGGAATCTTCTGAGAGATGTTAAGTCTGAAACTGAAATGTGTCTCATTACTTTCTAACTTCTCTCCTTAATGATTTTCCAGTACAAAAGTATGACGCCAAACTGAGAACATTTGGTGACCATCAGTACTTTTAAAATGTATGAATGTGTGAATTTTTGATGCTTGTGGCCAATTACTTTGCAGAGGACACATGTAGTCACATAAATCTCTGCTGCACATGTTAAAGTCATTGCTGTACAAATCACCCACCTTTTACTTACTTACATTACCAATTTACAGCATGAAAGGATATGCCATTTATTTGTATTATTACACAATTCTGTTTTAACACACCAGGTTCAACACTTACCTTGTAAATCCAGCAGTTGCTATAGTTTTAGTTCAGGGTTGAGTCTATAAGATGCTAGCTGATGCTAGGAGTACACAGCCATTACATAGGTAGGTAAAGGCTGTGAATGTTGCCTGGTATCAATATTACTATACGTATGTGCATCAGATGAAGGTTTTAGCCTCTTAGGTGGAGAGTGTGCTATGCATTGCCTCTTAGCCAGTGCAAGGGCATATTGAGCACACCTACATCTGCCTGCATCCACAGTCTCTGCTGGTTCCCCCAATAACTCCTTACCTCCATGCAGCTATGGTAAACTTGCCACTGGTGGTGGGATGTGTGCCCCTTCCCCTTGTTGATCTTGCTGAAGCTGTTTTCTCTGGATGATGTTGTGAAGCATGGCACAGATGGTGAAGATTTCAGTACATGTATGAGGATTGTACTGCAGGGCTCCCCCAGCTGTATCTAGGCATTGTAACAGTGGCTTCCCCAGCCAAAACACACACACTCTGTGATATTTCTGGTTTAGGCATGTGCCTCATTATGGAGTTTTTCAGCAGGTGCGTGTGCGTTTCTGATTGGCATCAGAGTTCCAGTGCATAACCTGCATTCCCCAGTAAATCACCCTGTAGAATAGCAACCCTAGTGGACATCTGATACAGCTGGGAGGTGTGCCAGACATGTAAGTCATGACAACTGCCTGGGTTGCCAGCAAACACATTCAGGATGATTCCCTTAGCATTACACATGACCTGGCAGTTAATGGAGTGGAATTCCTTTCTATTTATGTAGCCCCTTCCCTGTTCCCCAGATGGTACCTTGATTTCTATGTGTGCACAATCTAGGCACCAGTACATCAGGGTAGTGTGCTACAGGGTATAACTATTGCATATTTGTGGCCCTGTCCTCAGCCGTACAGGTAAACTATATGTGTTCAATGGCATTTTGGAGCATAACATTCAGGAATTGATGGAAGATCCTGAATTCTGATGCCAGTGACAGACCCAGCATATCCCCTGTTAGTATCTGAAAGTTCCTATCACTACAATTCTAAGTAGTACACATACCCTTGTCTGCACTGGTATTGGTTCCCCTCAGTTTGCCCTGGGTCTGAGCTGAGGACGACAGAGGTTGCAGAGTTGCTGTAGTGTGTCTCTATCTATCCTGTAGTGCTCTACAATTTCTACCTCATGCAGATTGTGATAAGTTAACTAGGGTCTGAAAACACTTCTTCTTCTGGGCTGTGGTCTATTAGCAGCAGCAGCATAGACTTCAGCCTGTTGCATATACACATGAATTAAAGCAACAGCAGCCCCTAACATTCTTTCTGTGTAGAGTCCTTTCCTTGGTTGTGTTCCAATAGGTTTGGGAATTAGCAAGAAAAACCAGCACTGAGTCTACACGGTTGCTCTATAGCTTGTTGAATAGCTCCTCCATCTTGGATTGGCTGATTAGCAATACAGTTCAGTTGCTTATGCTGTAATTAGCATGCCACGGTGTTTACAGTGGTTGTATGGCTCATCACCCCATGTAAAGTCACTTACTGAATACAAAAAAGTGTGCTACCGTGTGTGCATTTCAGAATGGCATGCACACAGTGTTAGCTGACCATGTAGGTTTTATTGAATCTGCCTGGGATTTTAATGCAATAGGTCCAGAAAATGCTGTGAATTCTCATCCTCGGTCAGCTAGTACATGCTCCTACTTGACATAATACTGAAACAAATAATCACGCTATCTTAGTGCTTGTAATAAAAAATGTAAATATAGATAGTTCAGAATTGAGATCCTAACCTATTTCCTATATGACTGCAATGTCTGATAGTCACCTGGACATTCAAAATTAGAAAATTCAAACCCACAACAGGTGAAAAATGCTTTCTCTAGACTAGGACCAGCAATATGGAACCATTTCCCCAATCAGGTAAAAATCGAATGAACACCTACAAAAAGAAACCAAATGTACTCTTTATCACAATACTTGATAAAGTAAATTAGTATCTGTACTCCTACACACTGTTTTGTAAATATCTGTATTGATGAATGATATGATGTGATATACTATAGTTCATGAATTAAAATCTACATAGCTTGACCCTCCTTGGGTCCTGGGACATAAGGTGAAGTAGATTTATTTAGATTTAAAACCTTTATTAATAGATGGATGAGTGCAATTGTCAGCAACAGTAACTTTGAAATGTAACACAGTAACAGTGGTTATTGAAGTTACAGAGTTAAATTCTCACCTTTATATTCATTTTGTGGAGAAGTAGGGACTAGCCTCAGGCCTTTCTGGTTGGTTGAAGCAATCCAGGACCTAGTTTTATCTTAAAGAGAGCAAAAAGCATCAAGGACAACCTGTGCTTTATTTCCGAGGACCCAGGAATGGCTAAACAAGGTGAAACCAGTGGTGTTTTTAACTGTCCTGTTGCCTTTTTTATTTGTCCACTTCAGATTAGTTAGGCAGCTTGGTATAAGATGTAATTGGGTCATTTCAATTTTCTAAAAGCTACACTGAACATGAATGCATACAAATATTGCACAGTTGCTTGTTATATCCATTTTATTTGTTGTGTACATACGTGTTATTTATGAATTAGAGTTGCTTGTTATATCCATTTTATTTGTTGTGTACATACATGTTATTTATGAATTAGAGTTGCTTGTTATATCCATTTTATTTGTTGTGTACATACGTGTTATTTATGAATTAGAGTTGCTTGTATATCCATTTTATTTGTTGTGTACATACGTGTTATTTATGAATTAGAGTTGCTTGTTATATCCATTTTATTTGTTGTGTACATACGTGTTATTTATGAATTAGAGTTGCTTGTTATATCCATTTTATTTGTTGCGTACATACGTGTTATTTATGAATTAGAGTTGCTTGTTATATCCATTTTATTTGTTGTGTACATACGTGTTATTTATGAATTAGAGTTGCTTGTTATATCCATTTTATTTGTTGTGTACATACGTGTTATTTATGAATTAGAGTTGCTTGTTATATCCATTTTATTTGTTGTGTACATACGTGTTATTTATGAATTAGAGTTGCTTGTTATATCCATTTTATTTGTTGTGTACATACGTGTTATTTATGAATTAGAGTTGCTTGTTATATCCATTTTATTTGTTGTGTACATACGTGTTATTTATGAATTAGAGTTGCTTGTTATATCCATTTTATTTGTTGTGTACATACGTGTTATTTATGAATTAGAGTTGCTTGTTATATCCATTTTATTTGTTGTGTACATACGTGTTATTTATGAATTAGAGTTGCTTGTTATATCCATTTTATTTGTTGTGTACATACGTGTTATTTATGAATTAGAGTTGCTTGTTATATCCATTTTATTTGTTGTGTACATACGTGTTATTTATGAATTAGAGTTGCTTGTTATATCCATTTTATTTGTTGTGTACATACGTGTTATTTATGAATTAGAGTTGCTTGTTATATCCATTTTATTTGTTGTGTACATACGTGTTATTTATGAATTAGAGTTGCTTGTTATATCCATTTTATTTGTTGTGTACATACGTGTTATTTATGAATTAGAGTTGCTTGTTATATCCATTTTATTTGTTGTGTACATACGTGTTATTTATGAATTAGAGTTGCTTGTTATATCCATTTTATTTGTTGTGTACATACGTGTTATTTATGAATTAGAGTTGCTTGTTATGTCCATTTTATTTGTTGTGTACATACGTGTTATTTATGAATTAGAGTTGCTTGTTATATCCATTTTATTTGTTGTGTACATACGTGTTATTTATGAATTAGAGTTGCTTGTTATATCCATTTTATTTGTTGTGTACATACGTGTTATTTATGAATTAGAGTTGCTTGTTATGTCCATTTTATTTGTTGTGTACATACGTGTTATTTATGAATTAGAGTTGCTTGTTATGTCCATTTTATTTGTTGTGTACATACGTGTTATTTATGAATTAGAGTTGCTTGTTATATCCATTTTATTTGTTGTGTACATACGTGTTATTTATGAATTAGAGTTGCGTGTTATATCCATTTTATTTGTTGTGTACATACGTGTTATTTATGAATTAGAGTTGCTTGTTATATCCATTTTATTTGTTGTGTACATACGTGTTATTTATGAATTAGAGTTGCTTGTTATGTCCATTTTATTTGTTGTGTACATATGTGTTATTTATGAATTAGAGTTGCTTGTTATATCCATTTTATTTGTTGTGTACATACGTGTTATTTATGAATTAGAGTTGCTTGTTATATCCATTTTATTTGTTGTGTACATACGTGTTATTTATGAATTAGAGTTGCTTGTTATGCCCACTCTAGTTCTTTTATACTAAGTTTGCCCTGAAAAATACTGATATTGTATATAGTAACGCAATGTCAAAGTACCTGAGTCATGACTGAAAAGGGTCAGTAGACCAGTTTAGTCATGTGGTAAACAAACCACAATAAATAAATAACTAAACAAATAGAAAATGTCTGTACCAACTATTGTAGGGCCCAGCATTGCCATGCTCCTATATAACATTGAAGAAAATGGTGCTGGAAATGATACATCTGTCTGTATCTTTATCTTCCGCTAAAATGCAATGCATTTTATAACTAATGGCAGAACAGGAAAATTTGTGGGATAAATGATAAAGCACAGTCATAGCAATTGGTATTATGAGCTTGAGCAATGAAACAGAAGAGAGACTGGGCATGGTGATGGTGTGATTTTTTTTCACTGCAAAATCATTCGTTGTTGAAAGAAGGGACAGAAAGAAAATATTGTTAACAGACAATAATGGTATAAGAGAGTTAGAAACATGAGGTGCTGGATTGGACAAAGTTGCCATCAGAATGGTAGATGGAGCTGAGAAAAGAGCAATGTGTGAGGGAATAGTTCTTATGTGATTTTGTATGGCACATGAGAAGCTACCAGTAAAAGAGTAAATGTGATGCTGGTCTCATGCACAAGGAAATGTTTTGTCACTAAATCTGGGCAGAAGACTATACATTTTGGGTTTGATTCCTAAAGACTTGTTTTCCTTTTCTTTTGACTGCAAAACAAATTCACTGCTTTTGTAATCCATTAGCAAAGAAAATGAGAACTGATAGAAAGTGTAAACAGACATAGAAGTTTTGAAACACTGAGTAATAATGAGCAGGAATCAAGATATGAAAATGCATTATCTGTTAAAGAACTGGAAAGGGAGAAGCAACTGAAAATATACAGAGATGGTTATACTAGAAATAGGAAAGACAGGTCTAAAATTTCTTTTTTTCCCCATTTTATTTTTTTGTAATTAGTTTATTGATAAATGAATTTTTGACACGATATAGCCAAATGTTTGTGACATGCTTTAAGTATGGACTGTATACAAAAGAATTATTTTAATAACCCTCACTCTTCTTGATAAGTCCCATGAAGTCATACACATCTACCTGAGCTACAAACCTTTTATCTAAAGGATGGCACCTCTGAAGTGCAGCACCCACAAACTCTGCACCGCAATATAAGAAATGGAGCACAAATCCAAGCAGGAACCACAAATATTACACTGCTGTATAAGAAATCGGGCATGAATCCAAGTACCTGGTATGTATGGCTAGATCTAACAGCTTTATGATATCTTCAGCATCAAAAGTGAGCATGGTACCTGCTAATACATGAAACTGCCAGAAAGTGGGGCAGTTCCCATACCTGGAGCTGAAGCTAGATTGTTTGGATAAAACTCCAAAAATCATACTTTCTAGAATAAAAGGAAAGTCACATTATTGACAGACAAAAAGGTGAATTTGACAATAGAAAGAGAACAAAATGGCATATAAAAATGTCTTGGTAGCTTTAATGACATAATAACATTACAACGTAGCATGAAAGTCTGAGAAATAATATGTCTAGGTGGGTAATACCTGTGAAAGGGAAATTCAGCCTGAACTATACAGAGGTCTATATGTTTGAAATGTAAGTCATGAAATTACAAAGGACATCTTAAGAGAAAGTCGTAATTTCAACTTATGTCTAGTTAGGATGCAATCAAAACTTAAAATGCCTGTTAGTGGATGTAAGGATAGTTGGATGGAGTGGGACTTAGAAAGCGTGGTAGAATGGAAAAGATATCATGATTGTGCACATCCCTACACTGGCCTGGATGAATGACATGAGGTAATGATATGGGTGTGTTATAAAACATTTAGTGCATCTGTCATGATGTGGCAGAACAAAGCACTGGTGTAAGTACAATGACAGACTACAGGTTACCATGTGGGGGCAGGGAGAGGTGAAGATAACCTTCAATGAGGTTAACTCCATCAGTGTACCTGAGGAATAAGAGAGATTCTTACAGAAGTTACTGCTATGAGATCATCACTCCTTTGATATACAAAAACAGTATACTGTACAGCAACGGGACAACAGCTTACAGAATTAATGGACATATCTGTTAGAAGTTAGGCCAAAAGTTAAATACTAGGATGAGAACATGGAGAAGGTTTAAATGTACTGCTTTCTATGGTTACAATTTCAAAATAAGGGGAGAGGCAAGAACGCTGTGAGCCAGAATGATAATAGTTTTACTCAGAAACAATTCTGCCTACAGGAATACAAAGATCCAGTCTTCAACAAAATAATGGAATTATACGCAATAGTCACTTTTCATTTTAAGCAGGTATGGCAGCGTACCTGTCAAATCTTCGAACACTCAAAATTTCGAATGTTACATGGTCGAGACCAAATGTTTGAAATTTTGAGTGCTCGAAGACAGACTTTCAATGGCACCATATGCTGCAGATAGGGAGAATTTCTCTTTTCTGCACTGAAGTGCAGTCTCGGAGTTGGTATATTTAAGTAGGGGGTGTGAGGGGTGCAGGGGTGCTTGCCCCCCTGCCTACACTGTTAAAGTGTTTTTTTCTGTGTTTTCTTTTTTTTTTTTTTTTTTTATGTTCGAACATCCACATGTCGAACATTTGGTCTCGACCATGTAATGTTCGACATTTTGGATGTTCGAACATTTAACATAGACCCATATGGCAATGGCTGATAACTATTGGACTTCAGGTCTTAACAAAAGTTACAAAATGTTATACAGATACATTAATTGCTGAAGTTAATTCCTGCTCTGTGAATGAATTACTAAGTGCTTCTAGGCTAATAGAAAATTACAGCTAAGAAGAGAACTGGCCAGTGGATGAACAGAAGTACATGTAAGTAGAATTCACTTACAAAGCATAACATAATTAGATGTTGCCTCTTAGACAAAAGCCATTAAAAGTAATTAAATCGTTGTGATGAAAAAAAAGTATTAAAAACATTTAATGATGATATGACTAATGACAATTAAATAAGGTTACTGAAAGACAGAAGAAAATTCTTATATAATCTTACTATTAGCTAGTTCCATTGAGAAAAATGTAATTACACTATTTTTTTTTTTTGATAATATATAATTAATACTGAAATTGCTGTTGTCAGTTGCACTTCCACCTCTGATTCTCTTATGGTGGTGGTGGTGGTGGAGAATGTACCACCATTCATAGGAAAGTACTAAGCTAGCTGCCTTTGGAGGCCTTATTAAGCCTACCCAATGTCCCTTTCAAAGGTGAGAATCAAGCCTTACACCTTGTCATTCTGAGGTAAATACCTTAGCCACTATATCAACTTATAAAAAACAGCAGTTTGCTAACCAGACAGCTAACCAATACAAAACAAAAAAGTGCACTAAAGCTGCATCAGGACTTCACTTTAATAAAAATAACAACCATATAAGTGCTTTCATCTCTCCAAGGGAGACTTCTTCAGAATGTGTTTTATATGGTTGTTATTTTTATTAAAGCGAAGTCCTGATGCAGCTTTGGTGCACTTTTTTGTTTTGTATTGGTTAACTATACCAACTTATCCCAATTTTAACATGGTTATATTAATCTTGGAAAAATACTTTGAAATGTCATTTATTCACTATCTGTATGAATGCTCTGTTTTTCTTATATATATATATATATATATATATATATTTATATATATATATATATATATATATATATATATATATATATACATACATATATGTGCTATGTTATATGGGTTGGAGACAGTGGCATTGACAAAAAGGCAGGAGTTAGAGCTGGATGTGGCAGAATTAAAGATGTTAAGATTTGCACTGGGTGTGACATGGGTGGACAGTATTAGGAACAAGTATATTAGAGGGTCAGCCCAGGTTGGAAGGTTTGGAGACAAAGCCAGAGAGGCAAGATTACGTTGGTTTGGACATGTGCTTAGGAGGAATGCTGAGTATGTTGGGAAAGAGATGCTAAGGATGAAGCTACCAGGTAACAGGAAAAGAGGAAGGCCTAAGATAAGGTTTATGGATGTGGTGAGAGAGGACATGCAGGTGGTTGGTGTGAGAGAGCAAGATGCAGGGGACAGGAAGAAATGGAAATGGGAACAGCCGAAAGAAATATATATATATATATATATATATATATATATATATATATATATATATATATAGATAGATATAGATATATGTATATATGTGTGTGTGTGTGTGTGTGTGTGTGTGTGTGTATATAGGGTCTATATTAAAACACTGAACTCTTAAAACAGTGAACAATGTTTAATCGACCCTTTTTTAGTGAAAGCTGAAAATGCCGACACCTCAGAACATCGATTTCATTCCTAGGGAAAGAAATCGCTGTTCCAACCAAAAACTAAAAAAAAAAACAGTAAACAGTTCCAAACACATACACACGTACCTTAACCCTAATTCTACCCCTCCCAAAAAAAGTAAATCGCTGAAAACGCATATGCATGTAACTCAACCATACATCTAACGCAAAAAAAAAAAAGTAAACATTTTTAAACATATGCACTTACCTTAACCCGCACCCTAACCCTAAGGTCAGTAACTGTTGCACATTTACATAAACAGTTCCTAACACATACACACTTACCCTAACCCTAATTCAACACCCCCAAAACAAAAGTAACCAGCTTAAAACACATATGCACTTAACTCAACCATACATCTAACGCAAAAAACAAAAAAAGTAAACAGTTTCATACATATGCACTTACCTTAACCCGCACCCTAGCCCTAAGGTCAGTAACTGTTGCACATTCATGCTCGGGAGCTATACCGGATAAGGGAATCCTTGAGACCACACTACAGTGCAGAATACGGCAAAGCAACAAAGCAGTCAAGTGCCTTCTTTCCAAGGGAAAGAATTCGCTGGACAGCTGCTTCGCTGTTTTGCCTGTTCGCTCTTTAGATGTAGATGAAAACGCATTAGACAAACTGCGTTTTTGTCATTCTAATAGGAACCCTGTATATATGGGTCTCATTCTCTTTATCAAAATTATACTTACCTGAATAACAAAATTCTGAGACGACTTCTTTGAAAGATGAACTATTCTAAACCACGGATCACCGATATTTTACATAAGACAAACAGCCACTTGACCACCAGGACATAATATCACAGCAGGACACATTTAAACCCAACCAAGTGGGGGGCTTTACCACCCACACCCCCTATGTAGGGGGCCTCTAACTAAATATACCAACTCTGAAATCACACTATACTGAGAAAAATGTCGAGGTTCACCATGGTGGCCAAGTGTTTCTTTTCCCTATGTAAAATATCAGTGATCTAAGGTTTCAAATGCTTCATCTTTTGAAGAAGTCATCTCAGGATTTTGTTATTCAGGTTAAGTGGTGTAATTTCAATAAAGGAAGGTAGAGTCGTGTATATATATATATATATATATATATATATATATATATATATATATAGATAGATATAGATTTTTTTTTTCTGTTTCTTCTTTTATATTTCTAATATTGTAATTTATATCAATGCATTTCTTGAGGTCAGTACTTTAATGATGAAACTGAAAAATTGTGAACAACTTTATCGGTTTATGAATAAGCAATAATATGCAAAATTTTACACAGTAAGTGCCCTTTTTTCTACAGTTTATCTGGTCTGATCTATTTCTCCCTGGCAAGAACAACACATAGTGTAAGTTTTCATTTCCTTCATTTACAGTATTGCACAATGAGATTGTACTTGAGTTAATATCTTCAGGAAAATACACCTACCAGTGTCCAACACAGACTTGTTGCCATCTGAATCAACCAATCTAGCTTCTGTTTAGTTATGTATGAATCACAACTGTCTTTTGCTATTTGTGGTATATTAATATTCAGGATTTTAGAAAACAGTTTTGGTAGTTGTACAGTACTAGTTTATATGTGACACAAAACCATTAATTCTGCCAAAAAGTTATGGATGCTTGCTGTATTACGACTGTCAAGACAGTGCATCACTTTATGGTACATGTTGTTACCTTACTGAAGGCTGTAGGTATAGTGCAATTTCTTTATGCTCTAACTAGGTCACTTTGAATTAGTTAGTTCAACAATCAGTCCAAATCTGTCAGCTATGTGGTGCAGGGGAATGCAACCCTGCCTGCAATCCAGGTGACTGGAGTTTAGTTAACATCCCTAATAATGGAGAAGTTAGAGAGAGTTGGGAGGAGAGTGAAGGCTATGCCTGCTTAACATACCTCTTAACTGTACAGATTTATGCCTCTTATTTTGGGTCCATTTTTCATAAAATTGTGATTTTCTGGAAAATCATTGGCAAATTATTGAGAATTGAATCCGAAAATAATGGCAGACATTTCAGTTTCAGACCTCATACCCTTCAGAAAATTCATGCTAATAGAAAAACTGTTGTTTTATCAATTTTCTATGTATGTAGGAGCAATATTTAAAAAGTGTCCCTATTTTTGGGCCATTGTCCCCCCATTATTGATGGCTTTGTCCACATTTTTTGCTCTAAGAGGTTGAGAGGTATGCTGCTTACCTATCAAAAGAATGTGGGTTGAGGAATGAGGGATTTTCTCGGGAGTCATGTAGCTGCTGTCTTTCTGGTGTATATTGGAGAAAATAGTCGAGTCCACACCAGGTCACAAGTAGGAACAGGACCATAGAAGAGGTGATGTTTCTCTGTTGAGGAAAGGCATAATTTCATAGTGTCCTACTGAATATCACTGGAGGGTGGTACCCAAGGTTAGCACGTCATCATGGTGATGGGATATTAACCTCTCAAACTCCATTTGCTCTGACATGCTGTAGTGTGATACTAAACCTAGTAACCTGAGTTTGCAATAACATAGGCTATAAGAGCAGTCTAGCACATGTCCAAATATCCACATAACAGAACCTACTCCATATGTAATTCTCTGTAGTGTAAACAGCAACTGCAACAAATATATAAATCTGTTTTTGAATTGCTTTGCAGAGACTTATTTTTTGAATAGTTTCACGTCTGTTGTCTGTCAGTCATCAGACTCCTCCTTACCAATTGACCCATTCTTCCCTTATTACCAGAGTGAGGACTGACTGGGAAGGGGTGTCATTTGAGAAATCCATTAGGGATGACTGGAGTGTTTGCCTTAATCCTTATGTCCTGTGCTTGCCCATAGAGACCCTGTATATGGAACCTGCAGTAGGCATCAGCACTGCACTGCTCCTCACTTCCACAGGAGGTCGACAATAGCAGCTAGTCTAGTCACTAAGAATGGGCCCCCTTGCCAGTCCCCCCCCTCTCCAATAGGGAAATTTAGTTCAATGTGTTTGTGCCCCTAAGCTTTTGTGCTTCTTTCCACACAAAAGATGGAATTGCCTACTTGCCTATATTTCTCTGTCAGTGCCCTCAAGCCCCTGAGCTGTTAGGAGTATAACCCTGAGCAACAGTCATTCTTCTGCATTAGGGCAGACTATCAACTGCCACAGGGTACAATAGCCCCATCAGTCTAACAAGCCTAATATACAAAGCCATGGAACAAATTGTTATGGAAATGACAAACACGGGCATTGACAACATACAGACACTGGACCTATTACACTTTGGCTTTGTTAAGGGAAGACTGTGGTTACCTGACCTGGTAGACTTCTTTTAGAGGGTCACCAAGGCTATGGATGGGAGAAAAACAATGCACACTAAATATCTTGAACTGGTGATAGCATTCAATAAAATACCCCACTTAGGTATTATTGACAGGCTCCCTGAGCTAGGCATAAATCCTACATAACTCACTGGTTGTCAGCTGGCACACAAACAGAATCCAAGAAGTCAAGATTGGTGAAACCACCTCCATGAAGAGACAGCTCACCAGCAGAGTACCCCAGGGCTTTGTGCTGGACCTGCTCCTATTCGGCATTTACTTGTTGGAAGTCAAGGCTAAGGTTCAAGGTCTCTTGTTCACTAAGTTTCCAGCTGATTATGTACTGGGAGCTATTATAGATTCCCACAAGATACCAACATCTTGAAAGAGGGCTTGACACAGACAAGTGAGTGGTGTGAAAGTCATGACCTAAAACGTATTGCCAAAAATGCATTATAATGCCCTTTGGGAAACTGTCAACCCAAAGTAATTACTCCATTGATAAAACACCCTAAGAGTTAACCCAGTAGTAAGAGATTTAGGAACATATGTGGATTGTGGACAGCAATCTGGCCTTTGACCAAGATGTAGCGAAGATAGTAAGAAAGCCAATCTATTTTTCCCAACTTATAGGTAAGGGTATGGCATACAGGTTAAAGGAAGTTATAGTACCACTTTACCTTGCCCTTATCAGGCCTATCATTGAGTATAATGCCCCCTTTGCATGTACCTAACCAGACACTTGCAACAGCTGGAATGTCCACAAAGATTTATCAGCAGAATAATTTAGGGCATGAAGACCTTTTCCTACACTAATTGTCTAAAGGGGGAGCCACCACAGACCCTGGGAACTACTGCCCCATTAGCCTAACAAGCCTGGTCTGCAAGGCCATGGAACATATCATCATGGAACTTATAAACAAAGACATTGGTAATCTCCAAACTCTGCACCCAACCCAGTTCGGGTTTGTAAAAGGCAGATCATGTCTCCTAAACCTGATTGACTTCTTTGAAGCAGTCACCAAAGCCATAGACGAGGGTAAGGTGGTTCACATAGCCTATCTAGATCACACCAAGACTATTGACACCACCCCCACTCTGGAATTATAGATAAACTCACTAAACTAGGTATACATCCCTATATCACAAGATGGGTTGTCAACTGGCTCACTGACAGAACCCACACTGTGAAAGTAGCAGACTCCAAATCAGACCAGACCAGTGACAAGTGGATTACCACAGGGTTCAGCCCTGGGTCCTCTCCTGTTCGGTATCTACTTTTCTGAAGTACAGGATAACACAGAAGGTCTTTGGCTAATGAAGTTTGCAGGAGCCATAATTGAAACTCCTAATGATGTGGACATCCTACAATAGGGCCTCACTGAGACAGATGCCTGGTGTCAAAGCCATGGCCTCAAGCTCAATACCAAAAATTGCATTGTCATCCCCTTTAGTAAAAACTCTGTACCCATGAGCTACCACATAGGTGATAGTCTACTTAACATCGAAAGTGTGATAAGAGACCTTAGGACACAGGTGGACAGTAGTCTCTCCTTTGATAATCACATCACCACAGTAGTCAGGAAATCCTTCTACATGGCACACCTCATCACAAAAGGTTTCTCATCCAGGAAAAAAGAGGTCATTGTTCCCCTCTACTCGTCACTCATTAGACCCATTATAGAGTACAACACCCCTTTTGGTATGTACCTCACAAGACATTTACAACTGGAAAGGCCGCAGAAATACCTCATAAAGTGAATTATCAGCCTCAAACAGATGCCCTACGCAGACCGTCTCAAAACACTCCAGCTTTACTCCTTCACATATCGCCTACTCAGAGGCAATTTCTGCCTAACATACAAAGCTATGTCAAACCCAGAGCTGTTGTATATGTTCCACTTAAAGAAATCCCAATCCCTCCGAGCTACAGGCTCTAGGGACCTAAACCTTGTCACCACAATAAACAGAACATGCTGGAGGGATAG
Source organism: Protopterus annectens (assembly GCF_019279795.1). Classification (NCBI taxonomy): domain Eukaryota; kingdom Metazoa; phylum Chordata; order Ceratodontiformes; family Protopteridae; genus Protopterus; species Protopterus annectens. Next base: position 1,313,628,046 of record NC_056737.1, on the reverse strand, counting down.
ATTCCTGTCCCAGAGACTTCCCATACTCTGGAACTATCTATGTCAAACAAAGCTCCTCATTAGCACTCTTCAAGAAAAATCTTGATGACTGGATGGGAAATAGGAAGTTCATCCCAGGGATCACTTCTGTTGCTCTGCCCGACAGGGGCACAGGAAAATAATTTCAATATTTCAATATATATATATATTTTTTTTACTATATATATTGTTTGCATATGGAATTGTTATTCAGTGAATAGTTTTAATTTTTAGATTAATACTAAATAGCTTTATTGTCTGATTGGTAGAGTGCTAGGGGGTGTGAGCATGAGCTTATTGTATAAAAGTTTTAATGTTTTTTTTGTATTTCTTACTCTGAGGATGCCCTATGATTTGTACGGGTGAAAGCGCTAAGAAATGTGTATGCTGGTTGCTGTTCCGTTGCTTTATCAATAAAGCATCTGTGTGTGGTCAAACCTGGTTGGTTTTTTTACTAGTCGATATTTTGGAGAAATATCTATGAAGACCCTATGAAATATAACAAAGGTGCTGAATGGATAAAAGAAGTAAAAAAACAGTATGAAGCTCAAATGTACAGGATATGAAATGGGATGAAATAATGACAAGAGAAAATGAAAAAAAAAAAATGCTCCTAATTATAAAACCTCGGGCCCAGATACAGTACTTAAGTTCTGGCTAACGTATTAACATCTTTACACAAAGATTTAGCCCTGAATAAGAACTACTTATATGCAGATCTCAAGCAGACACCAGTCTGATTAACAAAGGAAAAACAATACTAGTCCTTAAGAGTGAACCTGCAAGTTATTCTAAAAACTATGGACCAATACCTTGCCTTCTGATGATGTATAAACTATTCACTGGAATTGATGCTGACAGAGTTTATAGTCATTTGGAAGAAAACTCAATTGTGGCAATAGAATAAACGGGTAATAACAGAAGGTCAGATGAAACAAAGGATCATTTGTTGCTAAATAAAGTCATAATAGAGAATTGCAAAAAGGGGAAGCATCTAAGTATGGCATGCATAGATTACAAAAGGCATTTAACAGGATCCCACATTCATGGATAAAGGAGTGCTTACAGATATATAAAACAAACCCTACATTTATCTATTACATTATAGTGACCATGAAACAGTGGCAAACTACTTTGAAACTAAGCCATGATAAAGGACAAATTATTCTCCCAGGGATAAAAAATTCAAACAAGGATGTTCCAGGGTATATCTTTGTCACCGCTGCTCTTTTGTCTTGCCTTCAACCCATTAAGCTGTGTACTTAATAGATGAGGTCATGATTACAATTTTGATCCCAGAAAACACCAAAATGTAAAGACTTATCTTTTTTTTGTGGATGATTTAAAACTGTATAGTTCATCAGATGAGCTGAAAGCACAATGGCAACTGGCCAAATATTTCTCAGATGATATAAAAATGTCATTTGGTCTTGATAAATGTGCAAAAGCAACATTTAAAGCAGGAAAGCTGCAGCACCAAGAAAACATCAGTCTGGGACAGGAATGTGAGATAAAGGAACTTGAGCAGGAGGGAGTATATAAATATTTCAAAACTTATGAACGATTGATAATAAAACATGAACAAATGCAAACAAAACTCAGCAAGGAGTATTTTAGAAGACTAAAATTAATACTGAAAACAGCCCTGGCATCTACAAGGTCCATGCAATAAACCAATTTGCTATTCCTGTTCTGACCTAAGGTTTGTGAGGTGATTGACTGGCCCCAAAAGGTATTGGATCAGCTGGATAGAAAAACAAGAAAAATGCTTCACACTTATCAAATGATATATAAAAGTTAGTGCATACCGAGATTATATATTCCTCATTCTGAAGGAAGCATGGGCCTCCTTGAAATTGATTACATGTATATAGCTGCAATTATAAGACTACATACATATCTGCTACCCTCGCAAGATCCAAGCATAGTGAACGTTTTAAAAACATGAAGAGAACTAGTCTACAATGACTTTCTTGCTTAGTTTTACAGAAGCATATCTGCGTCAAGCGGGAATGGAAATCAAACCAGAAGTAGACAAAAATCAGGCCGCAACCTGCAACTGAATGTGCCAAGAAAGAAAGAATATAAGTAGCAGGATCAGATGAAAAGGCAAGAAATGTGGAAAAAAAATAAATGTATTTGCAAGTACAGAAAACTCCTGGAACAACCTTATGTCAAACAAGATCTGACACAGGAATGGTAAAGGAGAGGTCAATTTAAACCAAAAGATGAAAGTTTAATATTGGCAGCCCAGGAAAGTGGACTAAGTTCATGTTGGTTTACATAGTCCTTTGAACATGTGGGAGAAACAGACAAATGTAGGAAACTGGAAACAATTGCACATCTTGTTGCTGGTTGTGCTATACTAATGGCAGAAGGACTGTATACTGAAAGGCATAATAATGTGGCAAGACCATTGCATTGGCGATTGTGCAGACATTATAATATTAAACAGCTGAAAAACATTGGAAACATGAGCTATAAATCATGTGACATAAACTTCATAATTTTCTCTAATGATTTATAGCTCATGTTTCCAAAGATTTTCAGCTGTTTAATATTATAATGTTACCAACAGTTAAAAAAATAGATGGGAGAAAACCTGATATAGTGGTCCAAGAAAAGGAGATAAAAGTAGCTTTGATCTCTGAAATTGCTACATCCATTGACTATAATATCTTACTTCCAGAGAGACACAATGTCATAAAATAGCAGGATTTGCAGGCAGAAATGAGGGAATATTGAAAAAAGATTCCCCAGGCAGTTCCAACAGTAGTAGGAGCACTGAGTCTAATAAAAAAAATGACTTTTCTATTTAGATATACTACCGATACATGTAACTCCATATAAATTACAAGAATCAGTTCTGGGCACATTGTGGGTGCTGCGAAAAACACTTTTGGCTAACATCAAAGATTGAAATAATACTAATTTCATGACCTTTAATTATACTTTGACTTAGGAATGGGGTCCTTTCCATCATGGTTCTAGAAACTCAAAAGACTTGGAGAAACTAAAGCAAGTTGAGACTGGATCTGTACAAGAGGGGCTGTCATTCAGTCAGCCATGAAGGTATCTTGTGGTCTCATTGGCATCCTGGCAATAACAACATTTTGAATGGCCTAACCCCCCCCCATCTGTTTTTGGGAGGGCAAGCAAACCATGGCAGTGCAGTGGCTTCGATTGCCCTCCCCTTGGAGTGCATAGTTCTGCACACTTGGTATGTAGGTTACCATTTATTAGTGACTTGAGTCTAATGGCCATGCTCATGCTGGCCCTCTACATGACTGCCCCTCTTCCAATGGTAGTTGCAATGTGCACAGCTAACTCCTCTCTTACTTCACTGAAATGAATGGGCTCTTCCATTTTCCCTGCTAGTCCTGTAAAGCATGCGTTAACTGAACTAAGGTCTCCTTCACTGTAGCTAGGGCTTTAATCCTTCTATACCACTAGATGTTGACCTATTTTTGCTGGTACTAGAAAGAATTAGAATACTGGTTAATTATTTATGATAATGGACAGCTTAAATTGGTCAATATGCATTTAACTATATGAAATTATAATGGCCAGCTGGAAAAAAATAACATTCTAAGCATTAATTTCTACCAGCATAAGGTCATAGCAAGAATCAAAATAAACTGAGTTTTCAAATTGTTAGATTTTTTTAAAGTTATGGAAGTGTTTTGTTAAACAAGGGATCTGATACAAAATGGGATTGCTAAGGTTATTGTGAAAACCAAACAAGAAAATTAAAAAAGAAAGAAAGTTGTCATTTCTGTCCTTGTTTTTTTTAAGTGTCTGGATGTAACTTTCAATGTCCACTGAAAGGGTTTGAAGGTTTACATTACCACTATTTGCAATGAGAACAGTAGATAGAGAGGGTGTGCAGTTGCATGTACACACATGTGAACACATACATATGTGTGTGTGTGTGTGTCTATGTGTGTGTGTGCGTGTGTGCGCGTGTGCGCGTGTGCGTGTGTGCATGTGTGTGTCTGTGTGTGCGTGTGTGTGTGTGTGTGTAAGAGGATAATGTGCTCACTGCAAAGAGAGGTTCATTAGCGCCTGCAAACGACACTAAACAGGTTTTTATTTCAAAGAATCTTTCCAACAATTATGCTTATTAACGAAACAGTTCCACAAAGAACATTTATAGCAAAAATATGATTTTTTTGCAAAAGTAAAATGAAATAACATAGTAATCACAGAACCACATAATGTTAGGCAGATATGCAGATGTGCATTTTAAAAGGAAGAACTTTGTAGTAAGGATGCTTGAATGCCAACTTCAGTTAAGTAGCCATCTGAAAAATGCCCATAAATCTAATTCAGTTATGAATGTTTGACTAGTTCTTAAAAGCCTGGATTTCAAAACAAAATTAGGAGCTGTCCTGTTGCAAAAGTCTGTAAGACAGTTACTGAGAATATACTAGCGCAAACCTCTTTGAGAAAAATAAGTAAAATTTTTACTGTTTCTGAGTCACAATCATTTTTTAATTGTCTGCACATATATCAATTTTGTATTATCATGTACCTGATAACTGGTTAGTAGTATCACATATTTTGAAAATAGCTGCAACTTATCATTGCATATGTCCTGAACTGACTTTGCTTCCAAGTGACCTTCTTCATCACAGATATCTATGATTATATCCTTTGAGATAAATTTGGCCAGATTCACGAAGCCTCCGTGTAAGAGTTATAACTCTTACACGGAGGCTGCAGTTAAACGGTGTGATGTCAGCATGTCATGCATATGCATGAGGTGCATGAGGCATGCTGAATCACACTAGTAACTCTTACACGGTCTGTGTAAGAGAGTAGGGGGCGTGTCCGTCGGCTAAGCCCTGCAAGCGGACACGCCCCCCGGAAGACTAGAATGGCTGAAAGTAAACAGCCACGAGAGAGGCCATGGAAATGTGAATAAACACACTACACAACACATGCCCCGACAGACCATCAGTGTATAAAGTGAAGAGATGTTATAAAATTAAATTAAAACCTGTTTTATTTTTTTTAAACCCCGTAAATGTGTGCTACTGTGTGCGCTGTAGCGGGTGTGCAACTAAGCGCAATTGCAGTTAGCAGTCAGTGGAAAAGGATATAAAAACTAAATATGCAAAGTAAGCCAAGAAGTAATAGCTTAGCGGTAGAGTTGCTGGCCTAAGAGTAGGCAGGCAGGTTTCGAGCCCCCACAACAACCTTTTTTTTTTTTTTGTAAATAAGCACTAAAAAGCCCCCTGACAGTATTGTACAAATGTAAAAGTATTCCCTTTTGTAAAATGGAATGAAATGGAGCATATATTTTGAAGTAACACAATAATAAAAATAGTCAGAAATGTACTGATAGCTAAGCTGCTGCTGAGTAGTGTATAAAAAGCTGCAAACTGCGTGCCCATTGCTAAGCACCGGTTTAACAGGCTGAAACTGTTTGCAACTAGCTGTGCTGAGCTGAACATGTGTGTCACTAGCCAATTAAGGTTTATCCCAGCGCACACCGTTTGCGTGCTGCTCCCACAAGCTGTCAGTGCGTATGCGTTAGCTCCACGCAAACGAGCGCAGACCTGCTTTTAAGTGCTTAAAAGTGCCTTTATGGCACTTTGATCGACAGGTCCTGTACTCAGTTTGAAAGTTTGCAAAGAAAAATAAATTCCCACTGTCAGTCTCGAACCCAGGACCTTGGGAACATTAGTCTGTATGACCTACCACTAAGCCATGCCTGCCTTATAAGAGCACAGTGCTAAAATAAATATAACATGTAATAGTAGGAATCAGTATAAAGGCAATATAGGAGATGTACTATCCGAAGCATGTCAGGCAGAGTTTTAATGGCCAAATTACTGGATTTCCATACTAGTTCAGTGTTAACAGATACAGCCCTGCTACTTGTTAGCTTGTACATAATACTGTAAGGTAATGTACATATATGAAGGTACGTATATCTACACATACATATATATAAATATATATAAATACATATGAAATATAATTGTAGGTGTCAGTATCCATACACACTCATTACAGGAAACAGTGAACATAAATGCAGCAACCTGAATCTGCAACACAGCCTGACCCCTGTGTGACCTACTTACCCTTCTAACTGCTTAAAGGTGGCCTCAGCACTTTGATTGACAGGTCCTGTACTCAGTTTGAAAGTTTGCAAAGAAAAATAAATTCCCACTGCCAGTCTCTTCATAACATTAGTCTGTATGACCTACCACTAAGCCATGACTACCTTACAAGAACACACTGCTAGAATAAATATAACATGTAATAGTAGGAATCAATATAAAGGCAATATAGGAGGTATACTATCCAAAGCATGTCAGGTAGAGTTTCAATGGCCAAATTACTGGATTCCCATACTAGTTCTGTGTTAACAGAAACAGCCCTGCTACTTGTTAGCTTGTACATAATAAAGTAAGGTAATGTACATATATGAAGGTATGTATATCTACACATACATACATATATATAAATATATATTAATACATATGAAATATAGTTGTAGGTGTCAGTATCCATACACACTCACTACAGGAAACAGTGAAGATAAATGCAGCAACCAGAATCTGCAACACAGCCTGGCTCCTGTGAGACCTACTAACCCCTTTAACTGCTTAAAGGTGCCTCCAGCACTTTGATTGATAGGCCCTATACTCAAGTCAAAAGCAGAATATAAGCATACTAGTAGGCCCTACCACAAGACCATTGTAACACTAGTCTGTATGACCTACCACTAAGCCATGACTCTCATACAGGAATATAGTGCTAAATAAGTGGAACATGTAATAGTAGGAATGAAGATAAAGGCAATATAGTATGTCTACTACACAAAGCATGTCAGGCAGACTTTTATAGTCCCAATTACTGGATCCCCATACTAGTGTAGTGTTAACAGAAACAGCCCTGCTAATTGTTAGCTTGTACCCAATAATGTCAGCTAATGTACATATATGAAAGTATGTATATGTACACAGATATATATATATTTATATAGCAATACATATGACATATAGTTGTAGGTGTCAGTATGCATACACACTCACTACAGGGAACAGGCAAGAGAAATGCAGCAACCTGAATCTACAACACAGCATGAAGCATGGGAGATGTACTAACCTTCACACTCACAGAACACTGTCAACAGCATACCAGCATGGTCCACGCCCTACAATCTGAAAGGGCAACGCCTATCTCACATACCCTTTTATAGCAGTGTCCTGAAATCACAGTGAGACATGCAATCAGTACACACCTGGCTGCATGCAATTAGCAAATGCTGCCTTACAATTGGTGCAGAGGCCATCACATGGACCTATGCAGATACCTACAAAAGCATTGAGTACCCACACTACACTCATGCAATACATTCATTGCACAAAACCTACAGAGAAAGAGAGAGAGAGAGACAGAGAGAGAAATCAAACAAATATAAGGACAGCCAGCAGCAAAAGCAGCAGCAAGCAGCAAGCAGCAAGCAGCAAACAGCAAGCAGCAAGCAGCAAGCAGCAAGTAGCAAGCAGCAACAAGCACCACTGGCACAGCAACAGCTGCCACAAACACAGGTAATGCAAAGTAGCAGGTTAATCCTGTGTATACTGTGACACCTCCAAATGTATCATAGTTCACTATCTATAGGTATGTCCATGAGATAGGTTGTGTGTACATAGTCCTGAAATATAAACATATGTAATATTGCTGTACATGTTGCCCATACTTAACACTTCCATAGCTTAGAACACAAGGCCAGTTGTGCATATGATGCAGTAGTTCCCAGGGTCAGTAGAGGTTCCTCCTCATTGGTGTGGGACCACTGTGTATGTATGGCACTGTTCAGGTACATATCCTGTAGTATGGCTAGGGATTAATATCAGTCTGTCATGTGGTGCTATGTCCTCCAGGGGGGAATGTAGCACACATCCAGGGATACCATTTCGTAACAGTGATGCTATGTGTTCTGCAATGATGAGGGTGGCTCTCACCTGGACATGTGAGAGGATAGGGAGGTGACAGTCATCTGGGATAACTAATACCACATGTGTAGGAGAATTGGGGGGTACCTGCACCTAAACTGTCTGCAACAATGTTGCCAATATCTGTGCATTTGGTGAATGTGAAGCATCTTAACACTGCTGACCACAGATGCCTTGCCGTCATGTGAATCTGCCCTCTGCTGCAGTAGCCTCCTACTATTGTTATACAATATGCCTGTATCTGTAGTCCACTGGACAGGATTAATAAGTGGTGTGCAGTTGTTCTGGGTTAGATATGTGTGTGCACAGTACATGCAGTATGTGTGATGTCTGTGGTAAGCATATGCAAAGGTGCTGGCGGTGTGTGTTGTGGCTTCCACTGGCCCAATGGCCTGCATGGATAGCATCACTGTCATAACTAGTGAATAACTGTGTAATTACATGCATACATAGCAAGGTAGTGTACTGTGCTTGTGGTGTTGTTCGGATATGTATATCCAGGCTGAGTAATGTGTGTCCACATCACAGGGTTGGATGGCAACACACATCCAGTATGTAGGGATGAACACCCAGAATGTGTCAGACGTGTCACCTGTGCAGAAGTATCCGGCCATTACCTGTGCATCCCCACAACACACACACATGCAACATATGGCAGAAGTACTATAGCAGTACACACATGTTCATAGGTTCATACTAGGCTATTTGCCCTAGGGCATTGGTAAGCCTAGTAGAATGTGTTTGTCTTCGCCACCCAATTACAAGTTATGCTGCTATGACCTTGTCCGGCGTTAGTATACTGTGCCTCTGTCTAACAGTGACATAGAAGTGATACCTGGGGTACAACTATGATCTCCATCCACTCATCCAGATTCCTATGGAAGAGAGTCAATGAGGGACTCTGCCTAACCAGTAGTGTGAGCTCATTACAGAGTGAAGGGAGCCTCGGTTAGGAATATGCCCCTCCAGCATGTCCATGTATGTCAGTGCTGAGGTCCAGCTCTCCTGAGCATGTGGCTGTATGGGACTCTGATTGCCTGAGGTGCAGCATGTTCATTACTGCTGGGTAGGACATGGCTGTATATGGCACGCACAGATTGCCTCTGAACAGGCAGTATGCCACTGAGTCCAGCTGGATTTACTTTACCTGGGCAGCATATGACATCTGTGTGAGCCATTGCATCCCTTGATGAGGTACTGTTGTCCTGTACCAGTTGCTGTAGGTGTCTGGTTAGGTACATCCCAAAAGGTGCATTATGCAATTATAGGCCTGATGATGGATGAGTAAAGAGGCACAATGACCTCCCCTGCCATACATGTGAATCCCTCATGATTAGCTGGGCTATATAACATGTCTTTCAATCCACGTTGGCCATGTGGTTGACAAATGACAGACCGCTACCATGTTTCTTCCCCAGGTCCCCAACTACGTCTTCTGTACTCAATGGCCTAACACCTATGTTGTACTGTGCCACCAATGAGGAGGCGTGGGAATCTGCATTGAATACTGATACTCCCCCTCCCTTGTTCAAGTGTTGGGGCCAACAAGAATGGTAACAGCTATAACTTGGTAGTACTGGTGTGCTCCTGTGAAACCTGAAACAGGTTCATGTTACTGCACAGATATCGATGTCCAGAATGTTAAGTAGGGTTTTGAGTGCGTGCATCCTTAGGTCTAGACTACTGGCATAACCTGTCTGGTGGCATGAAATACTACAGTGACAGCAATACCAATCTGATGTGGACCTACACGGACAGCAATACAAGCATGGAAACACAACAGGTCAGTTGTGAAGCCTAAGGATAGCATCCTGCATGACTGGCAGACATCTCTGCAGCTGGCACACAGGCATACATTAGGCCTGCACACAGCACGCATAACACATAGCACACAAATCCTGTGTGTCAAACAAGCACTGTCTGTACAGCTATACAACACTACTGCCGCAGTTATGTTAGGTACTTTTATTGTCCAATACAGTGAGGCAATGCTCACCAGGCTGGAAAAGGTGTAGGTCACAGTGATATGCTCATGGGGCACTATGGTTCACCACATAACACAAACATACAAGTCAGTCAGATGCATGGACACATATGACTCAGTCATTGTCCATGCCACCACAGCTGATGTGGGATGTCCCTCACTGGGATACATGATAGGGAACATGGAAGGGATCACTGAGCAAGTGACACAGGCTGGTAGACCCCTGACCTTGGTTGGCATCAGACCCTCACCAGGGATTCTGACAAATTACTGAATGCTAATGAATTAGTGTAGCTACAACACCCTAGCTGAATGGTTCTTAGCATCCAGTCACTGCATTGCTATGGAATACTGTCTTACCACTCCCACAACAGGTGAAAACATGCAGCTCCTGTACATCAACAACATGTAGACTATATGCCCCAGACCAGGTGTGCATCCCTCACTACTAGGCTGATAGCATCTACATCTCACACTGTATATACACATCCCACATGCTGCACCTGCACAGAAGACCATGGTCATAATGTTACCCTGTGCAAATACCATGTATTCACATGTGGCAGGCATCACACATGGTAACTATTGAAGGTCACAGGTACATATGTGTATTTGGTACACACATACATCATGTGTGCATTGCCATAACTGGTTTAATCAATGTCATGCATTATTGTGAGTGACAACCCACACACATTGGCATTCTGTGTGTGCAAAACACACGTGGCATGTCTGTAATCAAAAGCCATATATAATTGTGATATCGTTTAGAAAGGGGTATGTGCATTCTGTAGTGTGTTTTCCCAGTTGCCCAAAGGGATATATCAATCATACACACTTACCCACCCCCTTCGCACACACTTGCCACTTGCGGGATTCAAACCCCTGCCTAACTATGTTACGACACTAGAGACGGGCGCACTAGCACAGCACGCTATTTGCATTAGTGGAAGATTTCCTTTCCCCTGATATACTTATAGGGTGCTGACATCATCAGAGTTTAGAAAGTGGAATGATCATCCTGTGGTGTGTTTTCCCAGTTGCCAAAAGGGATGTTTCTTTCATACACACTTACCCCCCTTCACACCGGCTGGATTCAAACCCCTACCTAACTATGTTATGACTCTAGAAAAGGGCACATTAGCACAGCACGCTATTCGCATTACAGGGAGATTTCCTTTCCCCTGATATACTTATAGGGTGCTGACATCATCAGAGTTTAGAAAGTGGAATGATCATCCTGTGGTGTGTTTTCCCAGTTGCCAAAAGGGATGTTTCTTTCATACAATTTACACACACACTTACCCCCCTTCACACACACTTGCCACCTGCTGGATTCAAACCCCTACTTAACTATGTTATGACACTAGAGACTGACGCATTAGCGCAGCATGCTATTCGCATTACTGGGAGATTTCCTTTCCCCTGATATACTTATAGGGTGCTGACATCATCAGAGTTTAGAAAGTGGAATGATCATCCTGTGGTGTGTTTTCCCAGTTGCCAAAAGAGAAGTTTCTTTCATACACAGTTACACCCCTTCACACACACTTGCCACCTGCTGGATTCAAACCCCTACCTAATTATGTTATGACACTAGAGACGGACGCATTAGCAGAGCGCGCTATTCAGATTACTAAAAGATTCCTTTTCTCCGATATACTTATAGGGTGCTTACATGATCAGTGTCTAGAAAGGGGAATAAGCATCCTCTGGTGTGTTTTCACAGTTGCTAGGAGTAACATTTGGACCAAGTGTGTGAGCATGCCCAGTTCAGCCTTCCCATGGCATGTTGTGTGAAAGATGTCTCATTTATCTAAGTGTGTGAGCATGCCCGGTGTGGGCTTTACATATATTGAACTCTGCAGCCCATCACACTTGTGGATGAGTGTGACCTTCAACAAATACCTCCAGTTTATGGGTGTGTGTTCTGTGCCATGTTGTGTAGTTACTGTCCAAATGCTTTTTGGGTGAACAAAACAGGGAGTATACTGTGCCTGCAGGTTTTGCATGGGATACTTTGCACACAATTGTCAACATCCGTTCATACTGACCTAACACTATAGCACTGTATAGTGTAGTGTTTCAGTACTTTCACTGTGGTGGTCAGTATCCTGGGCTTTAGTCCTATCACCGCTTTACATTTCCATAGTGTGCACAACAGCCTGGTTAGGGTCCAGTTGTGCACATCTGCACAAAGGCGGTGCCTCTACAGACCCTGGTAATTACTGCCCCATAAGCTTAACAAGTGTAGTCTGCAAATCTATGGAGAGGATCATAATTGAGCTCATAAACAAAGATATAGGGGACATGCAGACATTGTACCCATCCCATTTTGGCTTGGTCAAGGGCAGATCATGCCTTTTGTACTGGGTTGACATCTTCAAAACGGTCACTTAGGCCATTGTTGGGGAAAGGCAATCCATACAGCCTACCTTGGCCTTGCAAACACTTTCAACACAATACCCCACTCAGGTATTGTGGAAAACCCTAACAACTGAAATGTAAACCCATATGTCACAAGATGGGTTGCAAACTGGCTTAAGGACGGGACCCACAGGGTTAGAGTTGCTGGCACTATGTTAGACTCCAGGCTGGTCACAGGTGGTGTCACACAGGGCTCAGTCCTTGGCCCCCATTGTTTGTCATGTACTTCCCAGAAGTACAGGCCAACATGGGAGGACTTTGGATGACAGTGTTTGCAGATGACTGCACACTGGGCGCCATAGTGGACAGTGCATCAGACATGGATATCCTTCAGAAGGCACTCACAGTAACTGATAGCTGGTGCCAGGGCCATGGCCTGAAGTCAAAGTGCACAACATGTGTAGACATACCCTTCAGGAAAAGCAAGGTAACCCCAAGCTACCATATAGGTGGCAATCCTCTAAGCACAGAGGAGGTTATCATGGACCTGGGGACCCAGGTTGACAGTCGCCGTTCTTCTGAGACTCACGTTGCTAAAGTGACTAGAAAGACCTTCTACATTGCCCACCTGATCAGGATGGGATTCACATCCAGATCTAGTGGGTCATTGTTACCCTGTACTCTTCACTTATCAGACCGGTGATCGAGTAGAATGCCCTATTCTGGCTGTATCTCACCCAACATCTGCAGCAATTGGAGACACCCTGAATGTCCCCCACCTAAAGGATCAAGGAACCCCAACAGCTGTCATATGCTGCCAGATTGAAGACACTCCCACTCTATTCACTCACATACCGTCTGCTTAGAGGTGACATGTGCCTGACATGTGAGGCCATGTCCAAACTGGGATTAATGGACATGCTCCACCTCAGAATCGGCAGATCCACCTGAACCACTAGTGCAGGTGACTTACACCTTAGCAGGGATGTACGTTGGACATGTTGGAGGGATGGAGTTATCACCCGGAGACTCCCTATGCTGTGGAATACAATCCTGGTCCACGTGAGGCAGAGCACCTTGCTGGCTGTGTTCAAGAGGTATCTTGACCTGTGGATGGAAGGTCATACGTTTAACCTGGGGATCGTCACTGTGTCACTGCTGGAGAGAGGCATGACAAAATAATGGGCACAGTACTGTTTCCATATAAGGGGTGGTGTATGTCAATGAACTCTGTGCTAGGCTTATACCTGCCTTAGGGAAGATAGCCTAGTATAAACCTATGTACCTATGAACCTATCTGACCATGTTGCATTATGTTCAGATGTGAACTACTTACAACAGCCTCATCCAACATCAGTAGTGTATTCCACAACATGGGTGTACATTGGCAAACACTACCGATGTGCCCTAGGCCATTTCTAATGCTAGTCGGAGAGTGTGTTTGTCCATCAACACATTGTAAGTGTAGTTTGCCATGACATATGTCTTGTTTAGTATACTGTGCCTCTGTCTACCTGTGACATAACATTGATACCAAGGGTAAACCTCCCATCTCCCATCCACTCATTAGGATTCCTGTTGAGGGACTCAGCGAGTGTCTCTACGGACAACCTGTACTGGTAGTTTACTCATGCGTGGGGGTGGCTTCTGTGTTTTGGATAATGCAGTACAGCCTGTCCTAAATATGTCAGTGCTGGGGTTCAGGTCCCTCATGTGCATAGCTCCCTGCCATTCAGATTGTACAAGGTGCAGCATGTGCATTGATTCCAGCTTGGACATGGCTTTCTACATCAGGCACAGCTTGCATCTGGGTGGACAGCATGGCAGTGTGTGGAGCCGCACTCTGTTTAATCAGGCTACACATTACATGTGTTCCAGTTCTGTCATACTCCTGGTGAGGTACTGTTGTGGACTTTACAGGTGCTGGATGTGTCTGCATGAGGTACACCCCACAGGGGCTGTTGTGGTCATTTCTAATGCTGATGAAAGATAACTGCAGAACCACAATGACCTCCCCTTAGCTAGATGTCAGACAGCATGGACCATGCAATCACAAATAAAAACAGGACCCTCTCCACAAAGGGAAAGTGTCCTGTCTGGTGGACCCCAGCCATAAACAAACTGTATGACAGATGAGGGTTACTAATGCAAGACAGAGCTACATCTCCAAAAGGGAAGACAGCTGTGATCAGCACTAGTAGAAAGCTACATTATCTCATAAAGACATGCAAGGTCAACTTGGGGACATAAATCACCAAAGACAATGAAGGTAACCACACTGCTTTCTTCAGTTATGTCAGACACCTGGTTGTGAACCCTCAGATATGCTCAGAGTTGGTACACAACAACATATATTCCAGTGACCTGACAGATATTGGCAACATTCCGGCGGACAGCTTCAGTGTGATTTACCCCCTCCCTCACCCCCAAAAGAAGATAGTTATCACTGCTGTATGTAACCTCACTGTCATCTTGGATGTCCATGTGAGAGCCGCACTAAGCAAAGACAAGTACACAGCATCCATGGGACCTGCTGGTATCTCCGGTTGCATGCTATGTGAACTCCAGAAGGGGCTGGACCCGTATATACAACTGCTATTTAACCTTAGTCTTGCTACGGGATATGTACCTGAACACTGGCATACGGCAACAGTGGTCCCACTCCACAAAGGAGATGCCTCCACAGACCATGGCAACTACCACCACACAAGCTTAACCAGCCTTGTCTGCAAAGATATGGGAAGAGTCATTATGGAGCTCTTACACAGACACATTACTGACCTACGGACCCTTGTTCCCACCTAGTTCAGCTTTGTACAGGGCAGATCCTGCCTTTTGCACCTAGTTGACTACTATGAAACTGTCAGTAGGGCCATCGATGAGGGCTACGCAGTCCACACAGCCTACCTGCACTTGGCTAAGGCCTGTGACACAATACCACACTCAGGCATCATAGCCAAGCTCAACAACTGACATATAACAGCATGTGTCGCAGGATAGGTTGCAAAATGGCTAAGAAACAGAACCCATAAAGTCAATATTGCAGGTGCCTTGTCAGATTCGAAGCCAGTCACAGGTGGTGTCCCACAAGGATGTGTCCTGGGACCCCTCTTAATTGGTATTTACTTTTCAGATGTGAAAGCAAACATAGGGGGGTTGTGGCTGACACAGTTTGCAGATGACTGCAACCTAGGCACCATAGTGAATACATCAGCCAGCACACACATACTACAGAATGCCGTCACAAAGGCGGATAGCTGGTGCCAGACGCATGGCCTGAAACTGAATGCAACTGCTGTGTATTCATCCCCTTTGGGAGGAACAAAGTACCCACAGATCAATACATAGACAGCAACCCACTGAGCACAGACAACAAATCAGACACCTGGGGACACATGTAGATAGTGACATCTCTTTTGACACCCCTGTTGCCAAAGTGGTTAGGAAAACTTTCTATCTTGCCCACCTTATCATGGAGGGTTTTCCATCAAGATCATAGGAGGTCATTGTTCCACTATCCTTCTCCCTTATCAGGCCCATGATTGAATACAAAGCCCCATATGGTATGTACCTTGCCCAGCAATTGCAACAGCTGGAGACACCCCAAAGTTACCTACCATGAAGATCAGGGTTCTTCAACACATGTCATATGCTTCCAGAATAGAGGAAATCCAGCTTTGTTCAGTGTCATACCGCATACTTACAGGTGACCTATGCCTGACATACAAGACCATGTCCAATCAGGATTTGGTGGACATGCTCCACTGCAAGCAATCCAAATCCACCAGAGCCATGAGAGCTGAGGATTTGAACCTCAGCACATACATGTATAGGACATGCTGGAGGGACAGAGTCATAACTCAGAGGCATCTCACACTCTAGCAGAGTATCCCAGTTCATGTTTGACAGAGTCCCTCACTGACTCTCTTCAGGAGACATCTGGACAACTGCATATGAGACGGAGGCACAGACTAGACAGAGGCACAGTCATGTTATTCAATTACGTAAGGGGGTCATAATGTGTCACTACTAAGTCAGAGGCACAATATTCAGAATCTATTCTGTACACTTATTACCACTATGAGGGGTGGCAATATCCACATCACTATGGCTAGGCTTATACATGCACTAGGGCAGATAGCCTAGTAGTAGACTATGACACTATGAAACACCGGTGTATGTGCAGGTATTGTCAATCAAACACTATGATGTGGTTTGGGGGGCTTGATATCTCCCTGTATTCCAACATTGTTTTGTCTATTCCTTCTAGCATGTCTAGGGATCAGTTGCTAGTGTCCTCTCCTGCTCAACTGGTGAACCTGGGAATATTGAGGCAATGTTACCTTGCGTCATGTACACTGACAACCCTCTCCTTCTCCCATAAAACACACATACATGTGAGAGATGCAACTATATAGCCAAAGTGGAGGCTGAGCTCTCTCAACATAGGACTAGCAAGACCAGAGAGAAGGTGAAGGTAACCACACACATAACAAATCCAGTCTCACATGGCACTATCACAACTTAATATCATACACATAGACACACAGAGACATACTCGGAGGCTCTGATCAGAATTTTATCAAAACGGCAGTGGCCACCACAGCAGACACTCACACAACTGCCTCCACAGGGCACAGCACATGCAACACATTGACCACAGAGTCGGTGTGCCAAACAGTCACAGCCCTTAAGGCCAAACACAATGCCAGACACACTTGTCATAGGTGACTCCATAGTCAGACACACTGACGTCCCGCTCACCAGATCGGGTATGGAGGAGGTCACAGTAAGCTGCCTATCGGGCACTGGAATCCACCACATAATGCAAGCACTCAGGTCACTCAACTGCAAGTACAAGTCTGACCCAGTCATTATCCATGCTTGTGTGAACAACCTGAGATGTACCTCCCTGGACTACATGGAAAGAGACACAGAGGATCCCTCTGATTATGTAGGCCAGGCAGGTGTGACCCTGACCTTCAGCAGTATCCTACCTTCACCAAGTATGATGCCACATAAACAGAGACAAGATGATCAGCTGTAATATTTTGCTTAAACTATGGTGTCATTCAAAGGGGGTCCAATGTCTGTCTGCCTGGGATGACATGCTGGACAGGCCACGGTGATTTGCAAGGGACGGCTTGCACCTGTCACCCTGGGCTTCGGATTTCGGATGATGCTCTTGCCACCCCATTGTGCCTTTTTATGCAAGATTCAGATTCTACACCTACCACCCTAGAACACAGTAAAGGAAAGACACTAAGGGTAATGCTGCTCAATGCCAGAGGTCTCAACCTCAAGCTGCACACACTCTATGCCCTTCTCAGTCTGTAGCACATTGATGTCTGTGCTGTGCCTGAAACCTGGTTCACAGCTTCTGACAGTACCCCGGCACTATCGGGTGTTACCTCATATCATGCATTCCGGCACCAGAATCCGGACAACACCAAGAAGGATGGTGGGTGTCCATATTCATCAAGGACACCCTCACCTCATGGTTGGTGGCAACACACGATGCATCGGAGACCATCCAGGTGCCAGTGACCGTAGGCAAGACTGCTCTGCAGTTTGTAGCATGTTACATGCCACCCTCTCAAACTCAGGTACCTCACACAGCTATCCTGCAAACACTGAAGGGGATAAATGTATCTCCAAACACCATCCTACTGGGTGATTCCAACTATCCACATACGTACTGGGATCACTAATCAAGCCACAACACTGTAACACAAAGGTTCCAAGAGTTCATACACTCAAATGCCATGGAACAACTGGTCCCAATCTCCACAAGTGGAGGCAACATACTAGAACTCATCATCACGAACATGGGGTCACACTGTTCAACACCAGAAGTATACCCATCATTGGTGAGATCAGATCATGGACTACTCTCAGTGGGAGTCCACATCCCACCCACACCCCAGATAGAAAAACAAACAGTGAAGACCTTCTCAAATGCCGACTTCACATTTCTAAGGACTGGTGTGTTCTCTTTCAAGGCCCCCAAGCCAGCGGACACCATTACCCAAGCCACTGTATCACTTAGAAATGCCTTCTACCAGCACCTCCAGGACTGCATGGATCAGGCAATCCCAAACAAAACAAAGACTCTTTGTACCACAGGCAAGCATCCAGTCTGGTGGACCCTAGCCATAAACAAGCTCTACAACACAAGGAAGGAGCTACTACAAGATAGAGCGTAATCCGTAGGAGGGAAGACACCCCTGCTCATTGTGAGTAAAACACTGGGTTCCCCCATACAATCATCCGAGGCAAGTTTTGAGAGTAAACCCACTCAGGACTCAAGGGACAATCATGAGGCCTTTTTACCTATGTTTGAAACCCGGGAGGAAACTCCCAGATATGCTCAGAATTAGTTCGGAATGATGTAGATATCACTGCACCTACAGACATTGCCAACATACTGGCTGACAGGTTCAGTGCAGATTTCTCCCCCCAACTGGAGGAGTATCTACACCAGAGGATTGTAGCCCCCCAAACATCTCCAATGCTGGGGTGGGAACTGCTCTATCCAAGGCGGAAAACACTTTATCCATGGGACCAGATGGTGTCCCCAGTTGTGTGCTCCATGAACTCAATGAGTAATTACACCCGCAGTTAGGGCAGCTGTTTAATCTTAGCCTCACCTCAGGATATGTGCCCAAGGAGTGGCATACGGCAATGGTGGACCCACTTCACAAAGGAGGTGCCTCCACCAACCCGAAACTACCATCCCATCAGCTTGACAAGCCTGTTCTGCTAAGCTATGGAGAGGATCATAATGGGAATTATAAATGAAGACATAGGGGACCTGCAGACATTGGATCCAATCCAGTTTGGCTTTGTCAAGGGCAGATCATGCTTTTTAAACTTGGTTGACTTTTTCAAGACAGTCACCCAGGCCATTGACGTGGGCAAGGCAGTCCACACAGCCTACCTTGACCTGGCAAAGGCTTTCGACACAATACCCCTCTCAGGTATCATTGAAAACATCACCAGCTTAATTGTAAACCCATACATCACAGCATGGGTTGCAAACTGGCTAAGTGACGGAACACACAGGGTCAAAGTTGCTGGTGCCATGTCACACTCCAGAGCTGTCACAAGTGGTGTCCCACAGGGCTCAGTCCTGGGCCCACATTTGTTCAGCATCTACTTTTCAGAATTACGAGCAAACACAGGAGGATTATGGCTGATAAAGTTTGAAGATGACTGCAAACTGGGAAGCATAGTTGGAAACCCATCTGACACAGACATCCTTCAGAAGGGTCTCATAGACACATATAACTGGTGCCAGAGCCATGGCCTTACATTAAACACTAAACAATGCATAGCCATACCCTTCAGGAAGAACAAGGTTACCACTAGTTCCCATCTAGGTGGAAATCCTCTAAGCACAGAGGAGGTTATCAGGGACCTGGGCACCCAGGTTGACAGTAACCTTTTGTTTGACACTCACATTGCCAGGGTAGTTTGGAAGACCTTCTACATTGGCCACCTCATCATGCAGGGATTCACATCTAGATCAAGGGAGGTCATTGTTCCCCTGTACTCATCACTCATCAGACCAATGATTGCATACAATGCCCCATTCAGAATGTATCTGACCCAACACCTGCGGCAATTGGATGGGCCCACAAATTCCTCAACAGGAGGTGAAAGGGTCTCAAACATATTTCTTATGCTTCCCGACTGAAGGAATTCCAGCTGTATTCAGTCACTTACCGTCTGCTCAGAGGTGACCTGTGCCTGACATACAAGGCTATGTCCATCCCAGAATTAATGAACATGCTTCACCTCAAGACCTCTACATCCATCAGGACTACAAGGGCAGGAGACTTAAACCTCAACACAGATATTAATAGATAAAGAAATTCCCCAAGAACACAAATTACCTCCACAGATCAAAGTAGAAAGCAAAAAGTCTTAAGAAAATATCTCCAGGAGGCAGGCTATAGATATTAATAGGATGTGCTGGAGGGACAGATTCATCACCCAGAGAGTCCCTATGCTGTGGAACAATATCCTGGTACATGTGAGGCTGAGCACCTCACTGGCTTTGTTCAAGTGAGATCTTGACCAATGGATGGGAGATTGCAGGTATACCCCAGGGATAACCTCAGTATCACTGCTTGACAGAGGCACAGCAAAATAATGGGCATATTATCCATCAAATTGAAGGGGTGGCAGAAGCCACAAAACTCTGGGCTAGGCTTATAAATGCCCTAGGGCAGATAGCCTAGTATGAACCTATGAACCTATGAACATAGGCCTGGGGCAGTTCCTGCTATTAGGACAGTGGTCTGCAGCAAGCTATATAGTAGTAGTCAGTTTTAGCCATTGGTTTTGACCATGGCTATTCCATGTTGCTTCTTGTTGTGGTACAAACATGGGTGTGTGGTTATCCATGCCATTTATTGCTAGTCACCCTCATTTTTATCTTGTTCCATGTTTTTGCACATGTACATCACTGTATGAGGTGTGACCTGGTAGTGTCAGGGTGCTGATGTGGGCTTTGACCCTGTTTTCTATTACAGCACTGATATCTACATTCTCTATACTGTGTGTGTTTACACTGCACATCTTGATGTTTATACTTCTGGCATTGGGTAGCATTACATCTAGGTTCCTATCCCTTGTGGTACCCATGAGGTGGGTTTGTGTTTTGTGGTTTATGATTGTTGAGGGTGGATGTTAGTTGGGGTCCTCAGGTGTGCATATGGTACATGATATTACATTACTTAACACATGGCATTCATGCCTCAGGTGGTGCTGCAGGGCCGCCTCTGTCAGATGCACATACTACACTCCCTGTACATGTTTGGAAGGAGGTTGTGTCATGTTAGGCATCCCTGTTACTGTATGAGTGAGTCAGAGCGGGTATCAGTCCCAGTGTTCCTACTGACCAAGTGTATGTGCTATGCGTTGCCTCTTTGCCAAGGCCAGGGCATACTGGGCACGCCTCCTTCTGCCTACTGGGACAAGGTCAGGTTGTTCCTCCTCCGAGTCACCTCCTGCCTGTGTTGGCCTTGGCAATGGTGGGGAGATGTTTGGCCCAGCCCTGTGCTGGTCCTGCTGCAGCTGTTTCCGCAGGATCATATTATGTAGCATAGCACATATCATGATCATTTGGGTACATGTAGTTGGTGTGTACTGCAAGGCTCCACCAGATGTGTCCAGACACCGGAACCGTGACTTGAGCAGCCCAAACACACGCTCTATGACATTACGTGTTTGTGCGTGTGCCTCATTATGGCGTTCCTGTTCAGGTGTGTGTGCATTTCTGATGGGTGTCATCAGCCACGGCTCAAGTGCATAACCTGCATCCCCCACTAGGTGTCCGTGTGGGAAGTCCCCATTGGCAAATGATTGGTACAGCTGCGTCAGATGCCAGATATGGGAATCGTGGTAGCTCCCAGGGCAGCCAGCACACACATTCATTATTATGCCCTGGGAATCACACACGACCTGGCAGTTGATGGAGGGGTATCTATTGCGGTTAATGTAGACTCTACCCCGCTCACCGGCTGGTGCTTTAATGCATATGTGCATGCAGTCTATTGCACCCAGCACCTCAGGGTAACCCGCTATTTGCTGGAAGAGACGCATATTGCTGGCCACAACCTCACGGTCATTAGGGACATATATATGATCACTGACATGTGCTGACATGGCATCCAGGAACTGGTGCAGTACTCTGGAGGCTGATGCCTGTGATATCCCCATCATATCACCAGTTGGTCTCTGGAAGGTACCTGTTGCTAGTATTCTTAGGCCAACACATACCTTGGTTTCCACTGGGATGGGTTCCCCTCTGTTGGTTCTGTGTGTGAGATGTGGCCTGCACAGCTCAACAATCTGCTGCAGAAGGTCTCTGTCCACTCTGTAGTGCTCTACTATCTCCAGCTCATGTAACCCATGGTAGGTGACCCTGGGCCTGTATACTCTTCTCCTTCTCCTCACTCTGGGTTGTCTGTCAGCATCTGCATTGTCACCACCCTCAGCAATTCGCCTATGCCTGATTATAATAGCTATGGCAGCCCCTAGCATTTCTGCTCTGAGTTCAGCTTTTTTCAGTTTTCAATTCTGATAGCTTAGTTTCTGGCAGTATCTCTTGTGAGAAACAGCCTGCACTTCTCTTTGCAGTGTTTTAAGTGCTGGGTTGGGCTTCTAGTCTGCCTGTGTAATTGCCTGCTTCTAATTGTTTCCACCAATTAACTCCAGCAGTATCTTCTGGCAGTTTCCCTGTATTTTAGTTGTTTCCTGTTTCCTCTCTGTTTCCTGAGGAGGAGCAATGTGCACACCAGCTTAAACACGCTCACAGTCACTTAAACGCACGCACACATCCCTACACGGTGTTACACGCGCGCACACATCCTTACACGGTGTGAGCTTGGCTGATTCATGTTAAAATGCACGCACACTGCCTTACACACGTGCACGCCAGTGCAAACCATTGTAAACGGTTTGCAACACGCTCCCACATGGTGAACCTGCCTTGCATGCGCGCACACGCGCGCATGCACGTATTTCAAGAAACTTTGAGTGTAGGGATAGCGTATACCCTCAATTTCTTGACTTTCCTAGTGTTCTGTTGGGACACACCAACCTCCCTGATGTCTGTCTGTCATCTGTTACCTTACATTGCCCTCCAATCTGGTACATTTATTACTATCCTTCCCCCCCGTGATGTCACCTACCTCTTACTCTGTTCCTCCCCCTTCTCTAACTCTTACACTACTCAGAAAGTGCTCATTACCTATGTGGCAGTGTGATTCAGTATTGTAACCCTCATTTACATAGGATTGCCTAGTAATGCTTAGTTACATGTCTTACACGGAGCTTCCCCCCCTTGACAATCACTAAACGGAGGCCATATTGTTTTTGGTCTGCAAGTCCCTCCATTGACATTCCATGTAATACATAAATCCCACAATTGTGGGCTTATAGGCTTCGGTTTTTAGTTTTAGGTAGCGCACCCCGTTTGCGCGGGTGTGTGCTGCAGTTAAACCCAGAAATCCAGTGGAAAAAAAAAGTTATATAACTTATTTTTGCAACAGTTTTTCATGCCAATGGCCACATATTTGGCCATTGGCATGCTTAATGAAACATATGCACCCTTTATTTGGAGCTGACATAGCTCCGTTTTTAATTTTGCAGAAATGTACTCAGTTGTCAGCTGAGTACATTTCTGCAGCTAACACGTCCGTTACACGGACTGGTTTCGGCTTAGTGGATCGCTCAAATACCTCATTTGCATATCTTTAAGCTGCAAATGAGGTATTGAGCATTTCCACGCCCAGTCCGTGTAAGAGACGTGTTAGCTGTCTCTTACACGGAGATTTGGGCTGTTCCTGAATCGGGAGGCTTACACGGAGGCTTACACTACTCTTGAACTCAGTGTAAGCCTTCCTGAATCTATCTTTCAGACACAACCTGATTCTGTCAGAAACCAAAACAGTTAGGATGTCATGCAATAAAGACTTCGTACCTACCACAGTACACACGTGTTTATGAATTACAGCACAATGTAAAGTAGTTAATTTTCAGCCAGTAGGCATTTATTTATGTATTTATTTGTATTTGGCACTCAGAAATGTCTAGCTGCTAAATTCCATTTTCAGTGTAGTCCCAGATAGGTAGTTCTAAATAAACTTTTAGAAACAAAAACAAACTCATTCATCATCATCATCATCATCATCACCATCATCATCACCATCACCATCATCATCATCATTCATCATCATCATCATCATCATCATCAACCCCCTTTTTCCCATTTTCTACATGGGGACGAGGTATTGTGTCATCTGCTGCCTGACTGATGAATTTCTTCTCTCATGCATTCATTCCATCCATCTCTTTGATGGGTGCCCTCATTTCTTTTTGCCTTCTTCTTTTGTCTGTCCCAGATATACTTCACCACATTGTCTTCTGCTTTCCTGTACATGTGTCTAAACCACTGTCATCTTTTCTCCTTGACATCTGCAATTGGAGCTACTTAGGATTCTGCTCTGATGTCCACAGTGTGCATCCTACCATTCATCTCAGGCACTTCATCTCCATCGCCTTTAGCTTCTTCAGCTGTTCTGCCTTCATGGCCCAGGTTTCTCTCCCATACTGTAGTGCTGCTCACACCACTGTTCTGTACATCATACTTTTTGGTTTCTTTGGCATTCTTCTGTCATACACTACCCTGACTCTCTGTGCCAGCTGGCTGCAGCCCCTCTGATTCAAACAGACTTCCCTTCTCCTCAATCATAACACCCAGGTATCTGAAGCTGCTAACTTGTTTCACTATTTTTCTTCTGTCTCCTTTCTCATCTTTTGATATCCCCCATTTGCTGCCATTACAACTGTTTTATCTGTACTCCTTTTCATCTGTGTGCCTTCACTTTTGCATTTCATTCTTCCATCCTTTGATAAAGTTCTGGTTCAGAATTTACCTGTAATAACACATCATTTGCAAACAGCAACTTTGTTGATCTGCCCCTCTGACCCATTTGCTAATGTAGTCCATCACAAGTATGAACATCAGAAGGCTCAGATCTGAATCCTGATGCATCCCCCTCTAATAGGTATCAGTGAATAAAATAGCACTCCACCATCTCACCATACCTCCCAGTCATCAGGGGTGTACCACAAGGCTTTATCCTTGATCCCCTCCTATTTGACATCCTCAACAACACCATCCACACATCCACACAACAGACCTCCATAATAAAGTACGCAGATGGCTTCTCACTCATTTGCACATCTCACACCATAGCATACCTTCAAAAAATTACTCAGAAAGCTTTAATAGCCACTGAAACATGACTTTGTAACTGACAACTCATGCTCGACCCTAAAAAAGTAAACAAATTACTACTTTTTTCCCTAAATCCCTCTATCATGAAAAACAAAATTACAATCCTCTCTCTTGATAATACAACCAATGAAGTTACAACTCATGACAAATTATTACAGATGGTAGTGAATGATAATCTTAAATTTGACATGCATGTACAAAATTGCATAAGAAAAGCTCATCAAAAACTAGGGATGCTTTATAGAGCCAAAAACTTTCTCACCGACACATCTAAAGCTACACCACTACTTATCTCCTCACCGCACTTCTTTATGGTGCTCCTATCCTTAGTAACCTCCAGGCTTCACAAAAATTAAAACTTGAACAATGCTAAAACAAAGGTACTAAATTTGCAGCAAATACCCCTTTCAGAACCCACCAATGTATAGCGCTAAAAAGCCTAAATTGGTTAGAACCGCCTCATCAGCTAACATATACACAACTTCTTCCCATCTATAAAATTATTCGGAATCCATCTGCTTGCCCAACACTAAACAGCATTCTACCCAATCATGTTCCCAGTAGGGCATTACAAGTCAATGACCAAAAACTCCTGTCTGACCTCAAACCTATTAAATCTGCTGGGAATTGTCTCATCCTCGTACCATGTTGTTAACACCAGGAACTCCTTTTCTCTATCCATCAGGTCAACACTCTCCTTCCCGTCCTTCAAAACTGTTCTGAAAGACTTCCTAGCCAAAAGCTGGCTCTGTTCATGCTCAAAAGCAGGATAAATGATATCCATAAATGGGAATAAATATCTATTCATGCCTTACACCTCCTTACTCTCCTTTTTTCACTCACTTCTTTACTTCTATCAGTTTCTCTTCCCCAGCTTTCTCTCTCAGTATACCTTAAGCCTGCTTTTCTCTCACTTCACATTACAATTCCTGTTTGTATTATATTAGCTTACCTTTAATTTCTCTATAAACCGGCTAAAAGTTCTCTAAATATTTAATTACAATCATATAACTTGTATCTATCCTTGAGCAGTGTTTTCATATTATGTCTAATTTGGTACAATTATTTAAACTGTAGTTGTTTTTTTGTATTATTTTTAAAAATTGTAAAATTATCATTCTTAAAATTCTTTTTAATACTTTGGTGTTTTTTTCCTGGGTCCTCGCTGAAAATGGGCTTCTACCCTGTCAGACTTTCCTGGTACTAAAATGCCAATAAATAAATCAATAAATAAACAAACAAATAAATAAATAAATACCCACTTCCACTAGGAACCCCTCTGTGAGTCCAAACACTGTTTGTACTTGTGTCATTGGGTCCTTGAACATAGCCTGCACTAATTCTACCAATGTCCCTGGGACTTCAGGACTACCCAAATCAGCTTTTTGGGACCTTGTCATATACTTTCTTTAAGTGTAGTGCAGCTGGACTCTTTCCTCATCTCTAGCTTCTTCTCAACTATCTGTCTCACTGCAAACATTGGGTTGATTGTGTTGCATTCTGGTCTGAATACGAACTGCTCAGCTCCTATCTTATTTTCTACTACACTGTATATTTGTTTAT
This sequence comes from Protopterus annectens, assembly GCF_019279795.1. NCBI lineage: Eukaryota > Metazoa > Chordata > Ceratodontiformes > Protopteridae > Protopterus > Protopterus annectens. The sequence continues at coordinate 1,313,601,324 of NC_056737.1, read as the reverse complement.
CGATCACCCTCTCCAGAAATGTAATGCCATCTGATAGCACTTTGATACCTCTATACTGCCCACAGTTGTGGATGCCTGCCTTGTTCTTGTACACTGACACTAGTATGCTTATTCTACCATTCTCTCCATATTGCTATGAGTACCCTCCAGAGGAACTTCTCCCCTAACTCACCTAACATCTTGATCATATCTGCTGTGACATCATCCTTGACTTCATTTACCCACTGCTTTCACTTCATAGGTTCATAGGTGTGTACTAGGCTAATGACCCTGGAGCCTATATAAGCCTAGCCCAAGAAGATTCCCGGGCATCATGCCGCACAAAGTTAGTTCGCAGTGTCCCTGTCAAGCAAGGCCACTGAAGTGATCCCAGGGTGAACTTCCTATTGCCCACCCACTCGTCAAGATTTCTCTTAAAGAGGGCCAGTGAAGTGCTCTGCTTGATGTGAATGGGAAGTTTGTTCCAGAGTATGGGAAGTCTCTGGGTTAGGAACCTGACCCTCCAGCATGTTTTGTTTATTGTGATAATGAGGTTAAGGTTCCTCGAGCATGTGGCATGGAGGGCTTGGGAATTCTTTAGATGTAGCATACCAAGCAGCTCTGGGTCAGACATGGCTTTGTATGTCAAACAGAGATTGTCTCTAAGTAGGTGATAAGAGACAGAGTATAGCTGGAGTTTTTTGAGTCTGTCCATATAGGGCATGTGTCTATGGCCTAAGATCCTCTTAGTGAGGTATTTTTGTGGCCTTTCCAGTTGTTGTAGGTGTATAGTGAGGTACATACCAAATGAGGTATTGTATTCTATAACAGGTCTAATGAGGGACGAGTAGAGAAAAATTATGACCTCTTTCTTCCTGGATGAGAAACCTTTTGTAATGAGATGTACCACATAGAAGGACTTTCTGACTACACTGGCAATGTGGTTATCAAAGGTGAGGCTGCTGTCAACCTGTGTCCCCAGGTCTCTTATCACACCTTTGATGTTTAGTGGACTACTGCCTATGTGGTAGTTCATGGGCACCAAATTTCTCCCAAAGGGAATGACAATGCACTTTCTGGCATTGAGCTTAAGGCCATGGTTCTGGCACCAGTCATTGGTGTCAGTGAGGCCTTTTTGTACAATGTCTACATCAGTTGGAGAATTAATTATGGCTCCCAGTTTGCAATCATCTGCGAACTTGGTCAGCCAGAGTCCCTTTGTGTTGGCTTGAACTTCAGAGAAGTAGATGCCAAACAGGAGAGGACCTAGGATCAATCCCTGTGGGATACCACTTGTAACTGATCAGTAGTCAGATTTGGAGTCCGCTACTTTCACAGTGTGGGTTCTATCAGTGAGCCAGTTGGCAGCCCATCTTATTACATAAGGGTTTATGCCTAGTTTAGGGAGTCTATCTATGATTCCAGAGTGAGGGATGGTGTTGAATGCCTTGGCAAGATCCAGGTAGGCTGTGTGAACTACCTTGCCCTCATCCACAGCTCTGGTGACAGACTCAAAGAAGTCTTTCAGGTTGAGCAGGCATGATCTACCTTTCCCAAACCCATACTGTGTGGGGTCCAGAGTTTGGAGATTCCCTATGTCCTTATTTATAAGGTCCATGATGATGCGCTCCATAGCCTTACATATCAGACTCATCAGGCTAATGGGGCGGTAGCTCCCAGGGTCTGTAGTGGCTCCCCCTTTGTGGAGTGGGATGACCATAGCACTGCACCATTCGGTAGGAACAAAACCTGAAATGAGGCTGTGATTGAACAGGGTACACAGGTGAAGTGCCAGTTCACTTTGTAATTCATGTAGAACACAGCCAGGGATATTATCAGGTCCCATGGAAGCTGTATTCTTGGCTTTGGACAGGGCATTTTTTACCTGTGTAGCCATGATAATAGGGACTTGGCATTCCTCAAGTATTGAGATAGGCCCTTTAGGGGTTGAAAAGGGGGTAAAGTTCGCACTGAACCTGTCAGCCAATATGTTGGCAATATCAGTTGGTTCTGTATATGCATTGCCATTGTACTGTAACTCAGAGCATATCTGAGTATTGCCATGTAGATTCTTGACATAACTATAGAATGCCTTGTGATTGTCTTTAGAATCTGCAGCAATTTTTTTTTCATAGTTAGCTTTAGAGGATTTGATAATGGATCTCAGTTTTTTGCTGAGGCAAACAAAGGAGTTTTTCCAGTCTTGGGACTTCACCCTTTTCTGCAACAGTTTTTTCCTTCTGTTGTAGAGTTTGTTTATGGTGAGGGACCACCAGATTAGCTTCCTTTTTTGGAGGAGAGCGTCTTGGTACTGTTTGGTATGGCCCGTTCCATGCACTTGTGGATGTGCTCATACAGTATCTTGGTGTATGATTCAGCAGTCATGCACCTATTTCCATTTGCATGGGTGTCGTGAAGTTAGTCACCTCTGGTTTTAGAATCCCAAAATTGGCTTTGGAGAAGATTTTTATGGTGGTTTCCTTTGGGGGGGGGGGGTGAGGGTGGGATGTGGCTATCCATGGTGATTAGCCCGGCCCATCTCCCACTTTTTCCTGCACTCATTCTTTCTTTTGTTGACTTTCTAGATTCTTGTATTCCACTACTAGCTTTCCTTATGTACCTTATTTCCATACCTAGCTAGGCCACATATCTGTTCTGTGGTCCTGACACATGCTGTTTTGAGGCGCTGCCACTCTTCTTCAACTCCACCTATTTCCTCTTCTTCCTGAGACCTAGAACCCTGAGTATTTATATGAACTCTTATGCTTTCTCTCCCATCTTTCAGGTCTTCACCCCAGTCTCTGCTGACCATAGAGACTTCTCTGGCCACTGCTTGCAACCTACTATGGCAACCAGTGTTTTATCCTGTGAGCTGACTGTTTCACCGGTATCTACTTTGCAATCATTAATTCTAGTCCAGTGAACCTTTCTTAGTAAAAGGATGTCTACCTGTGTTAACCACTCCTGTACGTAATTTTGTGACTGTCTCTCTTGCTAAATCAGGTGAACTCTAGAATGGCCTTTCTTTCTTTCTTTAGTCCTCTTGAAACACCATTGTGGATCTAGGTAGTCCTCATTTCCTGTTCTGTCTGATATAGGCCCCCATTATTCCTGCTTTGTCTGGTAGGTCCTGCTGTAGGGCATAGGCTGAGATTTTGAATAGTGCCCTATTTTCACAATGGAATTTTATTTCCATGCATTTGTTACTAATTCTGAAGGGGTCTATATTATATGTTCGAAGTTTGAAAACTTTGAACGTTAAATAATCGAATTTAAATGTTCAAAATTTCAAGCATCGAACATATAATAAAAAAAAAAAACAAACAAACAAACAGAACTTACCTAACTAGTGTAGGCAGGGGGGCAAGCCCCACTGCACTACCCCCCACTCTTTAAATATACCAACTGCACTGTAGTGCGGTCTCAGAGTTGGTATATTTTAGTGTGGTCTTGGAGTTGGTATATTTAAAGATGGGGGGTGTGGGGAGTGCAGGGGTGCTTGTCCTCCTGCCTACAGCCATTACTTTTTTTTTAATATATGTTCAAAGCTTTATAACGTCGAACATTTAAATTCAATATTTTAATGTTCAAAGTTATAAAACTTCGAACATATGATATAGACCCATTCCGAAGACATTTCTCACTGTCTTTGAGAACCTCTACCTCACCACAATTCCTGATCTATCCTGTCCTCCTTCTCCTAAGTAGTGGGCTCTGAATCTCATGCTAAGTGGCTTTGCTGCACTACTATTCTGTCTTTTGTATCTCCAGCCTTCTTCTTTCCATCATGTCATCCACTTCCAAGCTCCATCCTGACAGTGAACCTCTATCTTAAGTGTAGCAATTCTTAGTTCACGTTTGGCAGGTTGATGGGCTTTACATACAGCTTTCACTGTCTCAGGAGACCCATGTTATTTATTAGTCAACTAGTCATACTTCTTAGCCAGCCTGTAGCTTACTGACCCTGAGTTGCTGGACTTTATGGCAGGCACACACAACCCTCCCACCATAGGTCCCTGACATAGGTGGGGTCCTCAACCTATCACCAGTAACTATTCGTGTCCATTTTTGGGCAACATAAGTAAATGCAACCAAATCATCTAGAGCCAATTGTTACACCATTAAGTGTCTAGCCATGACATGGTCTGTGATCCATGTTCTCCTAGCTAGAGGACACTGTACACCCACATTTGATGCCCAAAGAAGTTAGTCTATACAACTCTTTCCCTGATAGTCACCATCTAGAGACTGTGTTGCTGCTCACAACTTGATTTTTGGATGAGTTTGAGGAGAAACACTTGGAATGTATTTGGAAGATAGAAAAAAAACCCTACAGAGACAAAGTGAGAACATGCACACTCCATACAGACACTAGCCAGAGGTCAGGATCAAACCGTGAATTTTTGTGCATGGGAGGTGAAAACCTTAACGATTATGCAAATTGTGTCTTCACTAACTTTAAACAAACAAATTAATGAATAATATATGGCAAAATAATACAGGATACTGAGGATGCAAAAATGGAAAGTGAAGCCCCAGGTCCACCTTAATAATATGTGCTAAGCCTAACCACGACAACAACACTCACCCTATACCTTATCATAGAAAATCCCTTTCTATAACACTACCACTATTCAGAGAAATTAGATCTGAATTCCGTGTGTGTGTGTGTGTGTGTGTGTGTGTGTGTGTGTGTGTGTATGTGTGTGTGTGTGTGTGTGTGTGTGTGTGTGTGTTCTTTTGCAGGTTTATAGTTTCGAGTATTTAATAATTTGAATGTTCAAACTGTTTTTGTCAAACACATTAGATTAGCAAAAGCCGTTTGAATGTTCAAACTGCTTTTGTCAGTCTAATGTGTTTGGCATTTTGTACATTTATACTATAATCATATCATATGATATATATATATATATATATATATATATATATATATATATATATATATATATACATATTGCACATAAAATGACACACTGAAACCAAGAAACAGTATACAAAATATTTTATTAAAATAACAAACAGGTCATCTTTTAACTTTCAATAGGACTTTATCTGATATCCCATGAAGTCCAACTGAATGTTAAAAGGGCAAAAACACTAACCTGTTTGCTATTTTGTGTTTCTCTACATGGTGTTTTTTTATTTATCTATCTATAGTTATATATGTATATATGTATATTTGTATATATCTATCTACAGCTCTCTCTCTCTCTAAACATATATATATATATATATATGTATATATATATATATATATATATATATATATATATATATATATATATATATATATATATATATATATATATATATATATATATATATATATATATATTTATGTGATCCGTACAGATCCCCGAATGCACTTTTCACAGAAGCAGAAATCACCGAGCATACTTAACCGAAAGTTTTCACCGAAGCAACACTTTCGGATAAGTATGCTCGTTGTGCCTGTCGAACTACGGTGCGGATAAGGGAAAATTCCCTTTTCCCCACTGTAGTGCAACCTCGGAGTGAGAATGCTAAAGTAGGGGGGCTGTGGGTGCTCTTGCCCCCCTGCATAGAAGTAGGTTTAATGTTTTTTTTTTTTTTTTTTTAAACATACTTTACCGTAAGTGCTTTTTGGTGAAAACGCTTTCGGTAAAGTATGTTCGGTAATAATGGATTCGGACATTTGATCTTTTGATCAAAAGTACTAGACCCATATATATATATATATATATGGGTTACCTTCATTTCACTGACAGCTCATTTTACTGACAAGCAAATCAGCAAGACCATTTCACTGAAAGTTCATTTTGCTGACAACACATTTCACTGACAACTCATTTTATTGACAGTGATATATGGCCTGTTCCCCACTGTAGTGCGATCCTGGAGTTAGAATATATAGTAAGGGGGGTGTGGGGGCCACAGCCCCCTACATACTTTGGTTGTATATTGTTTTCTGTAAAACAGTTATTCATTGCACTTGCAAGTATCCAACTGTATAGCTTAAAACTTTGTTATACACCCCACAAAGTGGAGGGCTGTGCCCCCCACACCACCTCTTACTATATATTCTAACTCCAGGATCGCACTGCAGTGGGGAACAGGCCACATATCACTGTTGATGAAATGAGTTGTCAGTGAAATGAGTTGTCAGTGAAATGAACTTTCAGTGAAATGGTCTTGCTGATTTGCTTATCAGTGAAATGAGCTGTTGATGAAATGAAGGTAACCCATATATATATATATATATATATATATATATATATATATATATATATATATGGGTGTTAGTGTATCAAATGTACAGTGTCCCATCACTAAGTAGGTGAATGCCAAATGGTCGACACAGACAGGGGGTCGAAAGGTGTGTGAGATTGACAATCCCCAATTAGGATAATATTTCCATTCCCTGGGGATTGTAAGATCTCAGACTTAATATATATAATTAGCAAGTGCAAGGGGTGCAACCCCCCCCCCTACAAAACCACTTGCCATCTGTTTACTCCGCTCCAGGGTAATGATTGGAACACACACGTCGGTTTTCGTGCAGTCAGTGTTAGGATGTCATTCTGTAGGATGTTGGATGTTTGATACAGCGTCATATACAATATGGGAAGCACTGAATTATGTTGACACTAACTTGTTCAACATATGTTTAGTTGACAAAATTTGATCAGGTATGCAGATGATTGACAAGTGTGTGAGATTGCATAATTATCAAGGTTGGGGAATATTCCCTTTTTCCAATATTGTGCAATTGCATAGTTAGTAGATAAAATTAGCAGGGAATGTGAGGGGTACAAGGGGCTTGACCCCTGCAAAGCAAAGATGTTTTCTGTTGTTTATGTTTGATTTTGCATGCACTGAGGTTATTGTTTGGTGCATGCTTAGTAGTGTATCGACATTTAGTGGTCAGTCTTTGCTGTTTTGACTGTATTCAGTACACAGATTTTATATATGTGTGTGTGTGTGTGTGTGTGTGTGTGTGTGTGTGTGTGTGTGTGTGTGTATATCTGTATCTATATCTGTATGTATGTATATATATATATATATATATATATATCTTATATGTGTATATATATATATATATATATATATATATATATATATATATATATATATATATATGTGTGTGTGTGTGTGTGTGTGTGTGTGTGCGTGTCTGTATATGTTGTATATATATATATATATATATATATATATATATATATATATATAGGTGTAATTATGTATACTCTGGAAGGCTGGCGAGGCTTGAGGAGCTTGATGTTTTTAATAAAGTTTTTATATGTTATTTCAGTGTTTTATTTATTTGCATGTACTGATTTTATTCATTTTAAGCCATACATTGGTCTGGGTACTAAGTCATGTGACACTGAATCAATGCCACTCTACTCATGTCAACACTAGTTTAGTAATCACTAGTTGCTCATTTCCTGCTATCAATGGACACACATGTAACCTGACCCAACAAAAATTAAAGACTATTTAAATAATTTAGGGAATAGTATTTCAATCCAGCTCAAATTTAAAGAAAACATTTAAAGAAAACATCTGTCTTAGCAGAGGTTTTAACCACTATTAGACAGTACCCCAATTGTTACACCTGTAAGCAGAATCAGTGTAGCAATAATTCATAGCAGTGGTGAGTATCATAGTGGGCTTTATTCCAGACTGGAAAACTTTGGTCACAAGGGTAAATCTCAAGAGTTGAAACAGCTGGCCCATAACGGAGCAACCAGTGTAAAGGTTATCAGCAGCTAAGCAGAGATACTACAATACAGAAATACCTTACTTGCACTGCATATATTACAGACATGGCTAAAGGCTTTAAATGCTCAACAACAGAGAAGAGAACAAGTGTATGTATGAGCAATCAACAGCAAATAAGGAGAGAGACTACAGTACGGGTCACATTATTTAGGTTGACTACTAGGTTTACGCATTATTTGCACTGTTCTTAGATGAGTGACTTGGCTGCTACAGTGAGGGTAGAGAGATTGTAGGAGAAGTTTGTAAAGTACAGTTGAATGTGTGCCAGTGAGTGGGGGGGGGGGGGGCATTGAGTTCTAAGACAGAAGAGTAGAGACAGACACTGAAGAGGTGCAGGGCCCCCTTGATGGTTTATCTGTGATTGAGTTTTCTATATTCTTTAATTTGCTTTTACTTTTACGAATAACATGAAAACAACATATTGATTACCTAAATCATTCATCTATTGTTAATTAAAAATGTTTTGAATTACATAGATATTGTTTCTATTTTCTGTAAATGTGCCATATAGATCCTTGTAAAGTATCTTTACTTTTAATTCATAGTTATTTATTTATTTATTTTTGTTTATGGAGTAGTGCACTGACCAATATTGACCAATGTTAGGCTCAGTCTGGATGAAATACAAAACACTTCACAAACAAAAAATATAGAAATGCAAGCAATAATGGAGTAGCTCAGACTAATTATACAGGAAAAAATGGAAATATATATGTGTATATATATATATATATATATATATATATATATATATATATATATATATATATATATACACACACATATTCTAGTGAACAAGCACAGTGCAAAAGTTTCTAAAGCAGTCATCAGTAAATTTTGAGAAAGGAGAAGAGTCTTGGAAAGGAGAAATTGATAATGAATGCATTTTTATTTTTATTTTTTACTCTACCTAATTATATACATTTAGACATGTTACTAATAACTTGATTAAATGATGTTAGTAGAGACACAAAGGTCAAAGACCAAATCAGTTTTGTTTAGTACAGAAGATAGATATGGGAGAAGGTCAGAACAGCATGAGGCCTACAGATCAGAACAGCCTGACAGTAGAAGAGCTGGAGGCTGAATCACATCTGTTTAGCACAGCAGATGTAGACATGATACCAGTTTTGTTCAGTGCAGCATGGATATGAATTTGTTTTTATTTAGTGTGGATGCTTTAACATGTATGAAAAATAATTTGATTAAATAAAGTGAAGGAAGCCACAAGCATCTGAACAGAAGGATACACAGGGTTTACTTCACTTGTAGATTAGGCTAAATAAGTTCCATTTACTGTGACAAACAGAGAGAGACGAGATCTATGTGACACAATAATTTAGTTTTAAGTTAACTCATTTCTTTTCTAGTTTCAGTATTGTTTCAGACATTCACCAAACAAACTCAGTAAGGCACAGGCAATGGCAAATAACTGCAAATAAATAAAAAAATAAATTGTGTAGGTAGCTTAGAAGGACTTTCTGTACTATATTAGTAGGTTTCAGCTTTAAAACTTTGACAAAGAATACAATTTTGCTATATACTTTTGTTGTTATTCAGAGTCAGCTTAATATCTATGTGGTACATGGAGTATATTGATTATGCTCAGATATTTGTAAAAAAACAAATCAGTTATGTGCTACTATAGCGCAAAATCCACACAAGACCCAGTCTTAACAAATGCTAAGCATCCCCTACTTAACTTGTTAGGCTTGGGTCTCATGCTAGACAGTCAAATCTGCCAGTACTGACTAGTAAAATTCAGCAGTAGAATAAAAAAACAAATTTGTTTTTGCCTGTTGACCTTAACAATAATACGCCCCCTCACTTCCTCTCATAAATTTAGAAAGTGCCCCCAATAACAGGATGTGTGTTCACCTGCATTTTTTAAAGAATACAAAGTCTGAAACTGACATGAATGTCATTATATAGTCACTTCAATCCTTAAATCATATGAAGAAAAATCTGGACAGTCTTTGAAAATCTGGACTTTGAGAGGTATGGCAAGGTGAGTGTAAATATAAGGTACTTTGCTATACTGTCTTCCTGACAGTGCTTGCTTATTGCTTCATGGCTTTGAAAGCCAAAAAAACACTGGACACTTTTTGTGCTTTTTCTCTTTAACCAGTAGTACGTGGAGTGGATAAAGCTCCATGCACTACAAAGAATTATGGTTAGTTCTTCAGTCTTAACCTTTAATTATGTATTCTCGACATGGATGACAAGATTCACCTCTTGATCTTCATTCTTGAAGTACATTTCTTGGCACCATGTTACAAAGGCAACCCAGTCATAATCGTCTATATCCAATATATCTATATTGTCATTTATGCATTTAAGTTACCTGTAACACATTGCATTTAAGTTACCTTTAACACATTGCATTTAAGTTACCTGGCACTTGCTCACTAAAGCAATTATATAAGTCAGCACTAAAAAATTAAAAGCACTACACCCTCACAAACTCCCCTTGAGTACCTTGTTCCCCATTGGCCCTTTTTTTCAATTATAAAGGAGTTCCCAGTACTATTCTAGCATGTCCAAAGGTCAGTTGTCAATCTCCTCTCTGGACCAGCTGGTGAATCTGGGAATCTTGAGGCAATGTTACAACTGCCTCATGTACACAGACAACCCTCTCCTCCTCCCAACAAATTCCAACACATGTGAGAGTTGCAACCATATAGCCAAACTGGAGGCTAAGCTCTCTCAACTCAGTACTGGCGTAACCAGTCAGGAGGAGAAGAAAACCACACTCACTACAATTCCAGTCTCACAAAGACCTACCACAACAGCAAACCAAACACATAAACACACAAAAACATACTCGGAGGCTCTAAATAAAAATCTGCCTAAGCAGCAGAGACCTCCAAAGCAGACACCCAAGCAACCGCTACCCCAAAACAAAACACATGCAACACATAGCTCACAAAGCCAGTGTGCCGAACAGTCACAGCCCTTAAGGCTAAACAACACACCTGATAAACTTGTAATAGGTGACTCTATTGTCAGGCACACTGACGTCCCGCTCACCAGGCTGAACAAGGAGAAGGTCACAGTGAGCTGCCTGTCAGGCGCTAGGATCCACCACATAACACAAGCACTCAGGTCACTCCAAGGCAAGTACAAATATGACTCGGTCATTGTCCATGCTGGTGTGAATGACCTGAGACGTATCTCCCTGGACTACATGAAAAGAGACATAGAGGAGCTCTCTGAGCATGTAGCCCAGGCCGGTATGACCCTGACCTTGAGTAGCATCTTACCCTCACCAAGAATGATGCCACAATATGAAGACAAGATGATCAATTTCAACAATTGGCTTACGTATTGGTGTCATTCAAAGGGGATCCAATGCCTGTCAGCCTGGGATGACATGCTCGACAAGCCACTATGCTTCGCTAGGGAAGGCTTGCACCTGTCACCCCTGGGCTTTTGGATATTGGCAAAGGCTCTTGCTTCCCCCATAGTGCCTTTTTTAGGCAAGGCTCAAAAGACAAACCCACCTACATAGGTATTACAAGGGATAAAAAACTAAGAGTAATGCTACTCAACGCCAGAAGTCTAAACCTCAAGATGCACGCACTCGAAACCCTCCTTAGCATGGAGAGCATCGATATCTGTGCAGTAACAGAAACCTGGTTCAAGGCTCCCAAGAACACCCCAGCACTACCAGGTTATACATCATACCATGCTTTTCAGCCCCAAAACTTGGACCAAACTACAAAAGGAGGGGGAGTACCAATATTCGTCAAAGATACTCACACCTCCAGGTTGGTGGCACAGCACGAAGCATCAGAGACTATCCATGTGCAACTAACAGTGGGTAAAACTGCCTTCCAGTTTATAGCCTGCTACAGACCACCCTCCCAAACCCAGGAACCTCACTCGGCCTTCCTGAGAACACTGAAAAATATGAAGGCCTCTCCAAACACCATTATATTGGGTGACTTCAACTAACCAAACATAGACTGGGAGCATTACTCTACCTCCAACACCCTAGCCCAAAGGTTCCTAGAATTTATAAACTCAAATGCTATGGAACAACTTGTTACCACTCCCACAAGAGGGGAAAACATACTGGACCTGATCATCACCAACATGGGGACTCTATGCTCCAGACCAGAAGTGTATCCCTCACTGGTAAGATCAGACCATAAACTAATCTCACTGGATATTCACATTCCAACCCCACCCCCTGCCCAGAAAACCACAGTGAAAAACTTCTCTAAAGCAAATTTCACACTCCTCAAAATGGAGGTGGAATCCTTCAAAGCCCCCGAGCCTGTGGATAAATACGGCCCAGACCGCAGAATCCTTTATAAACGCATTCTATGAACACCTTCAGGAATGCATGGATCATGCAATCCCAAATAAAACCAAGACCCAATCCTCCAAAGGCAGACGTCCTGTCTGGTGGATCCTAGCCATAAACAAACTATACAATAGAAGGAGGAAGCTACTACATCATAGAGCAAAATCCCAAAAAGGCAAGGCATCTCTGATCAGCATTAGCAAAAAACTACGGGCACTCATAAAATCATCTAAGGCCAGCTTCGAGAGAAAAATTGCACAGGACACTAAGGATAATCACAAGGCTTTCTTTAGTTATGTTAGGAACCTGGGTGGGAATTCCCAGATATGCTCAGAATTACTCCAAAATGACAAAAAATACATCGAACCCACAGGCATTGCCAACATCCTAGCTGACAGGTTCAGTGCAAACTTCTCCCCCCCTTCCCCACCAAAAGGGCAAATATCTGTCACAGCAGAGTGCTGCTCCCCTGACATATCAGATGCTCAGGTAAGAGCCGCCCTCTCCAAAGCAAAAAACACAGCAACAATGGGACCAGATGGTGTCCCGGGCTGCATCCTACATGAACTCCAAGAAGAGCTAAACCCAAACATAAAACTACTGTCCAATCTCAGCCTTACTACAGGATATGTACCCAAAGAGTGGCATACAGCAACAGTGGTCCCTCTCCACAAAGGTGGTGCCTCAATGGATCCTGGAAACTATCACCCCATAAGCCTGACTAGCTTGGTCTGCAAAGCTATGGAAAGGATCATCATGGACCTCATAAATAAAGATATTGGGGACCTACAGACGCTGGATCCTACCCAGTTCGGCTTTGTTAAGGGCAGATCCTGCCTCTTAAACCTGGTCAATTTCTTTGAAACAGTCACCAAGGCCATTGACGAGGGGAAGGTGGTCCACACAGCCTACCTGGACCTCGCAAAAGCCTTCAATACAATACCCCACTCGAGCATTATAGATAAGCTCATCAGCTTAAATATAAACCCCTATGTCACTAGATGGGTTGCAAACTGGCTCAAGGACAGAACCCACATGGTTAGAATTGCTGGAGCCATGTCAAACTCCAAACCAGTTACAAGTGGCGTCCCACAAGGTTCAGTCCTGGGACCTCTCTTGTTCGGTATATATTTCTCGGCGGTACAGGCCAACACGGAAGGACTGTGGCTGACCAAGTTCGCAGATGACTGCAAACTGGGTGCCATAATCGACTCTCCAGCCAACACAAGCATCCTCCAAAAGGGCCTCATAGAAACAGACAACTGGTGCTAGAGCCATGGCCTCAAGCTAAATGCCAAAAAGTGTATAGTCATCCCCTTTGTCAAAAACTAAGTGCCCACAAATTACCACATAGGTGGTAATCCATTAAGTACAGAAGAAGTAATTAGGGACCTGGGGACCCAAGTTGATAGCAATCTCTCATTTGACAACCACATGGCCAAAGTGGTTAGAAAAACATTTTATATAGCCCACCTAATCATGAAGGGATTCAAATCTAGATCAGGGGAGGTCATCGTGCCTCTTTACTTATCCCTCATCAGGCCAATAATAGAGTACAATGCCCCTTTTCGGATGTACCTTACCAGACACCTGCAGCAACTGGAAAGACCCCAAAAGTACCTCACCAAGAGGATCAAAGGGCTCAAACAGATGCCATATGCTGCCCGGTTAAAGAAACTCCAGCTCTACTCAGTGGCATACCACCTGCTCAGAGGCGATCTGTGCCTGACATAAAAAGTCATGTCCAACCCAGAATTAATGGACATGCTGCACCTCAGAAAATCCAAATCCCATCGAGCTACGCGCTCGAGAGACTTGAACCTCAGCACTGAAATAAATAGGACATGCTGGAGGGACAGATTCATAACCCAGAGGCTCCCTTCACTCTGGAATAAAATCCCAGTGCGGGTTAAGCAGAGTCCCTCATTGACTCTCTTCAAGAGGAATCTTGATGAGTGGATGAGGGATTGTAGGTTTACCCCGGTTATCACTTCTGTGTCACTGTTAGACAGAGGCACAGTATACTAACCTCGAAAAAGGGCATAGCAAAATTAATTGAAAATGGGTGGCGAAAGCCAAACACACTCTGGCTAGGTTTATAAATGCCCTAGGGCAGATAGCCTAGTATGAACCTATGAACCTAATCCATATATCTGTCGGTTCCTTTATGTATCTATCTGTCTCTTAGTCTAGAGCTGCAAGAGTGTGTGTGTGGGTGTGTGAGTCTATATATATATATATATATATATATATATATATATATATATATATATATATATATATACATATATATACATATATATAAAATATTGGACTGCCAAATATCATAATGCGAGTTCAGAAAACTGCAATCCAGAATAAAATTCAACAGACACCATCTACTTTAGGGAACTTAAATTGCTTTGCCTTCTTTAAACATAAGTAACAAAAGTGGCTTTATTGTAGTTTGGAAAGGTTGTTTATAAAGTCACCCATGCAACTGTAAGACCAGGGCTGAATGACAATATGTGGTGAAACAGTTTATTGAAATTAAGATGTTAATAGGTTTTAAATATTGTGCTAACATTTAACATATTGGTGTTTGCACATTTATTTAGTCTGCTTTGTAATATTTAGCATTCTGTTTGGTCCCAGCAATATCCTGTGGTTTTCCTACCCAATGTCTCATATCCACAAATGGTCTACCAATTTTTCTAACCCTTCTGGACTTTCTCTGATTTAGCAGCAGCCATTCATGGAACCTAAGAGCATCCTGTGGGCCTTGGCAGTCACCTTTCCTTTATTTGTTTCATTATGCTGTACCCGCCAGTTTCTTGCCCCAGTGCATTGTCCTGGTGATGTTTGAACAGCAGGCATGCAATGAGGGCATGTGGTATCTCACTCCAGCTCTGTAGCAGATCAGCCAAGCCCACCACCTTGTCTTCTCCTCATAGCATGCTTCCTCAATGCAATGATCTCAGCCTCTACTTGGGATCACAGCACAGAATGCCTACATAGCTGCCAACCCCCCCCCCCCCGGGCACTCCTATCCATCCCTTGCCACTCTATTAGTCACCTAAGCCATTAACTGAACTCAGGCCGACTGGGTTGTAATTAGGACATTATCCCTCTAACTCACTAAAGTGGATGCACAAAATTTAGTGTTTTAACATGATTGCATTTATTATTAAGGAGTTCTTGTGACTGGTGTTTTTAGGATCACTCAGTGTAGTTTCTGTGGTTTAATGTGTTGGTTTTATAATATTATATTCTTAATAAGTCTTTATTAAATGGTAAAATACATCATGTCTGGTGAATTTTTTCGGAAGCTTTGTGAAATGTTATTTCTGGAATGTGGCCCTGATCCTTTGGTTTTGGCATTCTCTGAATCATCCTTGACTTTAAAACTGCTGCATTAAAACTGTATGTTTGAAACATGACATTACGATCCTACATCATTTAACATACTAACCCTTGCATATCTTTGGAAGTTAAGAAAGGAAGAAACATTCTGAACCCCACAGTTAGTTGATATCACTAAAATCAAAGTAAAATGTCTGAGTTAAGCATGGAATTCTATTTTGCAAAACTAACCATACCCACTTCAATGAAACATTGTGTGTTGGTGACATATATATCTATATCTATATCTATCTATATATAGATATAGCTATAGATATACTGTAGATGTGTACTTCTAAACATCTAAGGACACAAATCTCAAACGGCTAATTACTGATACCAAAACACAGAAAAAAAAAAAACACTTATGCAGCCCCACATCCCCTGCTAATTATATATTTAACAACTCTGAGATCGTTCTACAGTGAGGAAAGAGCAAATTCCCTGATCCCCACTGTACACAATCTTGCACGGACATAACACTGGCAGAAATGATCAAATGAGTTTCAATAACATTTCAGTGTTGAAGATCATGTTTAAAGGTGTGAAACATGCTTTTCTTTTCAAATAAAAAAGTGTCTGCATGCATCTTTATGCTTGTAAACACTTTATTTATGTGAAAAGTGCATTTCTGAAACTTAAAATAATTTTAAGTTTTAAATATTCCTTCCAAAAGCTGAAGGCTAAATGTAGTAAGCCATGTTTATAGCATTAATATTCATAGGACGGCAAGGGGCAGTTACATAATTTCAGGTACCAGCTCTAATAGATAAGTAATTGTAAATTAGTGATAATTATCATGAAATGGTTATATTAGCAATTTGGCAAAAAAAAATAATGATATAGTTTTCTGCTGCACTGTTAATTTAACAGTTTGCAAATGACATCACAATTTTACAATTACTTACCTACGCTAACCCAGAATTATTAGAGTTGGAAACTTGAATTACATAACCACTCCACCACTCCATGCTCTCCTATAAATATTAATGTCATAAACAGTGCTTACTACATTTAGTCTTCCATGTTTGTGAGCAATATTTAAAACGTGTTTTTAATGCATGGGCACGAAACAACCTTTGTTTTTTGTATACAAAAGTGTTTGCATGCATAATGATGTATGCCAGCACTTTTTTTTTACAAAAATCAAAGGTTGTTTTGCACCTGCAGACATGATCTTTAAACATATTCGAAATTATGAATGTTCGATTATATGAAGTATTTCCATATAAGAAGACGTGTGTGTGTGTGTGTGTGTGTGTGTGTGTGTGTGTGTGTGTGTGTGTGTGTGTGTGTATATATATATATATATATATATATATATATATAGATATAGATACAGTCTGCAAACTCTATTACATGTTTGTTGGCAGCTGCTTTGAATGTGGGATTATAGCACAACAGGCTCTGGAAATTTTTTCTTACGCACCCTTTATGCAATCTTGGAACTGGTATATGTAATATGGGGGGGCAAAAATATTTTCTTTTTGCCTTTTTTCTTTTTAGTCTTTTATAGATCTGATTTTAAATGACTGTTGATTTTGTGTTCACTCATTAGACAGTTTGTTCAATGATGAGACACACACACACACACACACACACACACACACACACACACACACACACACACACACACACATATACATATATATAGGTTCATAGGTTCATAGATAGGTACTACTACTAGGTAGGGCCTACATAAGTCTAGCCAATAAGGTTCCCTGGCTTACGCCACCCAAGAAAGTTATTTTCCTGTACCACTGTCGAGCAGAGACACAGAAGTGATCCCTGGGGTGTATTTCCTATTTACCATCCACTCATCAAGATTTTTCATGAAGAGGGCTAATGAAGAACATTGTTTGACATAGATGAGTAGCCTGTTCCAAAGTATGGGAAGTCTCTGGGACAGGGACTATCACTCCGGCATGTCCTGTTTATTGTGGTGACAAGGTTTAGGTCCCTAGAGCATGTAGCTCGGAAGGATTGGGATTTCTTTAGATGTAGCATGTCCAGCATCTCTGGGTTTGACATAGCTTTATATGTTAGGCAGAGATCACCTCGGAGTAGGCGATATGCTACAGAGTAAAGCTGGAGTTTTTTGAGGTGGTCAGTGTAGGGCATTTGTTTGAGGCCAGTAATCCTCTTTGTGAGGTACTTCTGTGGCCTTTCGGGCTGCTGCAAATGTCTTGTGAGGTACATTCCAAAAGGGGCATTGTACTCTATAATGGGTCTAATGAGTGTCGAGTAGAGGGGAACAATGACCTCTTTTTTCCTGGATGAGAACCCTTTTATGATGAGGTGTGCCATGTAGAAGGACTTCCTGACTACTGTGGCGATGTGACTATCAAAGGAGAGACTACTGTCCACCTGGGTCCCAAGGTCTCTTATCACACATTTGGTGTTAAGTAGATTGCTGCCTATGTGGTAGTTCATGGGTACAGAGTTTTTACCAAAGGGGATGACACTGAACTTTTTGGCATTGAGCTTGAGGCCATGGCTCTGACACCAGGCATCTGTCTCAGCGAGGCCCTTCTGTAGGATGTCCACATAATTTGGGGACTTGACTATGGCTCCTAGTTTGCAGTCATCTGCAAACTTCATTAGCCAGAGGCCTTCTGTGTTAGCCTGTACTTCAGAGAAGTAGATACCAAACAGGAGAGGTCTCAGGATGGAACTCTGTGGTACTCCACTTGTCACTGCTTTGAGGTCAGATTTGGAGTCTGCAACTTTTACAGTGTGGGTTCTGTCAGAGAGTCAGTTGGCAACCCATCTTGTGATGTAGGTATTTATATCTAGTTTAGTCAGTTTAGCTTTAATTCCAGAATGGGGGATGGTGTTGAAAGCCTTGGCGGGGTCAAGATAGGCTGTGTGAACTACCTTACCCTCATCTATGGCTTTGGTGACTGCCTCAAAGAAGTCAATCAGGTTTAGGAGACATGATCTGCCTTTCACAAACCCGAACTGGGTGGGATCCAGAGTTTGGAGGTTACCAGTGTCTTTGTTTATGAGTTCCATGATGATACGTTCCATGGCCTAGCAGACCAGGATCGTCAGGCTAATAGGTCGATAGTTCCTGGGATCAGTGGTGGCTCCCCCTTTGTGGAGTGGGATAGCTGTTGCTGTGTGCCATTCAGTGGGTACAAAGTCTGATGTGAGGCTATTATTGAACATGGTGCTTAAGTAGGGAGCCAGTTTGTTCTGAAGTTCGTGTAAAATGCAGCCTGGGATGTTGTCAGGTCCCATGGATGCTGTGTTTTTGGCTTTAGAGAGCGCAGCTTTTACCTGCATAGTTGTGATTACAGGGACTCTGCATTATTCCTGTATAGATATGTGCCCTTTAGGCGGTGAGAGGGGGGTAAAGTTAGCACTGAAGCTATCTGCCAGGATGTTGGCAATATCAGTTGGTTCTGTAATTTTTGTGCCTTTGTGCTGTAACTCAGAGCAGATCTGGGTGTTGCCATCAAGATTCTTGACATAGCTATAGAATGCTTTGTGGTTGTCATTAGAATTAGTGGCAATTTTGTTTTTGTAGCTTGCTTTGGAGGATCTTATAAGGGATCTCAGCTTCTTACTGAGGCTGACCAGGGAGCTCCTCCATTCATGGCATTTTACTCTCTTTTGCAACAGTTTCTTCATTCTGTTGTACAGTTTGTTTATGGCAGGGGACCACCAGACTGGCTTCCTTTTTTTGGAGGATAGCGTCTTGGTTCTGGTTGGGATAGCACGAACCATGCACTTGTGTAAGTGCTTATAGAGTGCGTTTGTGTAGGATTCAGCAGTTGTAACTGCATTGTCCATCTGCATGGGTGTCATGAAGTTCACCACTTCTGTCTTAAGAAGCATGAAGTTGGCTTTGGAGAAATGTTTTATTGTGGTTTCCTTAATGGGAGGTGGGGGCGGGATGTGGATATCAAGGGTGATTAGCCTATAGTCGGATCAGACCAACGAGGAGTTGACTTCAGGTGTGGAACACCGGTCACTCATGTTGGTATTGACTAGGTCTAGGATATTGTTGCCCCTGGTGGGGGTGTGGATAAGTTGATCCAGGGCATTGGAGTTTATGAATTCCAGAAAGCATTGAGCTAAGGAGTTGGTACATGAGTAGTTTTCCCAGTTAAAGGTGGGGTAGTTGAAGTCACCCATTATTAGGGTGTTTGGTTGAACCCTAATATTTTCCAGTACATCAAGAAAAGAGGAGTGGAAATCCTAGGGCTTGGTGGGGGTTCTGTAGCAAGCTACAATTTGAATTGCAGTTTTGCCCAGAGTTAGTTGCACTTGGATAACCTTGGATGCATTATGCTGAGCAACTAGCCTAGATGTGTGTATATCCTTAATGAATATGGACACACCTCCACCTTTGGTGTTTCGGTCCAGGTTACTTGGCCGAAAAGTGTGGTATGAGTTATAGCCTGGTAGTGTAGGGGTGCTCTCTGAAGCCTACTAGCATTGAGTAGCATTACCCTCAGTTTTTGCTTGCCTGTTCCTGTTATGGTGGTGAATTTGTTATTTGAACCATGCATAAAAAAGGCACTATAGAGGCAGCAAGAGCCTTAGCCAGTATCCAGAATCCCAGGGGCAACAGGTGCAGGCCATCTGTGGCAAAGCATTGTGGTCTGTCGACCATGTCATCCCAAGTAGACAGATACTGGATCCCCTTAGAATGACACCAGAAGCTTAGCCAATTTTTGATGTATGTTTGCTTATTTAGCAAATATGTCTTTAGTTGAATTCTATTTTTGTGGTAATGATTGGTTACATTTCATCAAATGTAAGTATTTTTGTGTAATTGTTAAAAGGAGGTAGGATATTGTAGGGGATTTTTTTGAAGATTTTTTTTTAAATAGGATTTATTTGCTGGAGCTATCACAATCACAATGCATCAATGTATATATATATATATATATATATACATATATATATATATATATATATATATATATATATATATATATATATAAGTGTGTGTGTGTGTATGTATATGTATTAAGGGCCTGTATTTCTCTCATAAATCACACTGAAGTTCTGATGGTGTGCCTTAGGTGAAGTGTACTGTGCTTATAGTGATTTAGATGACCTAATTGAATTTTTTTTTCTGCAAGGGTACTTGGAAATGTATATGAACAGTACTGCAGCTGGTATTAAGGTTTCATTTGTTGGGATGATTTGTCTTTAAATTCCTGAAATCCTTGTTCATTGTTACTAGTTAGTAGCCTGGATAAGTGGTTTGAAGTTTGGTGCTGGTGAGGTTTGAGTTTATTGTTACTAATGGAAGGGCATTGCTTATAGGATGCCAGGATCACATTATCTGCTTCAGGTTGTTGAGGTGCCCTGCTACTTGTTAAAAGTCCAAGGACCGTAACTCTAATCTCAGGACAATGAGACTTTGATTGAGTATAGAAGGAATATAAACTACTTTTGAGACTTTAGATTCTATGAGTTTTCCTTATTATCCAAAGGGCAGCAATTCTGGAACTTGCTCATATAAGTAGGAAGGGTGAAGTGGGCATAGCTCCCCATGTCGGGGGGGGGGGGGAGGGGTATGGCAAGGGAACTTGCCTCTCTGAAAATGCTTTAAATGTATAAAGCTGAGTTCAGCTATTAATGATTTTTTATGTAATCAGTTGTCTCATGCTTCGGATAAGGTGTTGTTTCCCACAGCTATGCAAAGATTACGGTGGGTATAGTAATGAAAGACACCCACATGGAAGGGTACATGGTGGCTCATCTCCAGCCAAAAAAAGTGTTTTTTTTTTCTTTTTTTCTTTTGTTGTGAAACTTTGACATTAGTATACAATATATATTTTTTTCTTTCAGTGTTAGTAGACACAATGTTTGTCCACATAATGTTCTGACATGCACAGAAAAATATAGACTCTGTGTGTGTGTGTGTGTGTGTGTGTGTGTGTGTGTGTGTGTGTGTGTGTGTGTGTGTGTGTGTGTGTGTGTGTGTATGTGTGTGTGTGTGTGTGTATGTGTGTGTGTGTGTATGTATGTGTGTGTGTGTGTGTGTATGTGTGCGTGCACATGTACACGTTTGTGTGTATGTGTATGTGTGTGTTTGTGTGTGTGTGTGTGTGCGTGTGTGCGTGTGTGCGTGTGTGTGTGTGTGTGTGTGTGTGTGTGTGCGTGGTGTCTAAGTATGTAGATCTACCTCGAGATAATGAGATATAAACAGTCACACAGACACAATTTTTTTCATGCTAGAAAACTCAAAGAATCCATTCAAAAGTATGAACTGCCTTAGAAAACAGCTTTTAAATATTTAATGATATATGTCAAATACCAGATTAAACAGCTTTTAAATATCTAATGATCTATGTCAAATACCAGATTTCTCAGGTCTTTGCCATTTCTAAGTAACTGTAGTTTAAAACTGTGTGCAACTTTCTTATTTAAAATGCTTGTAGAAGTGAAAGAATTATTTTAAGATAGATCATATTAACATATACAAGAATGATACCTAGCAACCAGTAACAGACTTGAGGCTCTCATGGCAGTTGAAAAATTGTATAATCCTTCTCAGTAAGAGTGCAATTAACTAAATTCAGGTGGTGTCATCCTCTCAGTCTCCAGAAGGATGTTGGATAAGCATATTCTTCTAATACAAATGTTGTTGTTGTTTTTCTTTCGGCTTTTCCCGGTTAGGGGTCGCCACAGCGGAACTCGGGTCCGCTAATGATTGGCAGTAGATTTTTACGGTACTGAGGTGCCAGCTCGACGCCCAGCCTTCAACGAAGGCATGCCCATTCACGCATGTCTTTCGAATGCTAGTCGATCACTGGGAGGACATGCAGACTCCACACAGAAGGCACTCCAGCCGAGAATCGAATGGGAGAACCTCTTGCTGTGAGACGACTACAGGGTAGGAATCCAAAGTCATGACAGTCAGAGCAAAGCTGGTGTCTCTAGCAGTTATTCCCACTGAACTGAAGCAAGTAAGCACTATAATTTTATGAACGGGATTGTGTGAGATCAGTGCAGAAGTACAATATGGAAATCACCAGCAATGGCACTCTGTAATGGCTGTCCTAAATCTAGATTCATAATCACCACACTAAAGCTACTTTCTTCAAAATATCTTCTGTTAGCTTGGTTTAGTAAATAATTATCCATTATTTAAAGCTTTTTTCCCTCTGTGTTTTGAAACGTACACTGTAGGGCAAAAAGCAGTCTCAGGGCTTGTTTTATTGAGGCCTAAGGAAGTTTAATCGCTTTGTGATATAAGGCAAGACCTGGACATCTGACTTAGCACAGGACACCAGATGATGATTTTCTTGAGGTAGCAGTACAGACTGCTTTTTAATTTGGTCTGATTTGTGATCTCAGTTGCTTTGTAGCATTATTTTTCTTCTTTCTTCTGTCTTATTTTCTGTGTTATTTTACTTAAATATTTTTTTTCTGAGTTTTAAGAATTTTATGTTAGAAATGAATTAGAAAACAGAGCTTTCTCTACTGTGAGACCTTGGATAGGTTCATTACTTTTTTTGAATTATGTGAAAAGATGAACAACAAGAGTTTTATCTTTAAAGTAGCAGGAGGATTCAGTCCAAGTCTTTCTTCTATTAGCTGCTGGCACAGACAGCTGTGTGAGTGAAACTGATTTTCCACATTGACCCACCCTGATGCCATTGTATTCCTTATTTTTTTTTTATTGTATTCCTTATTTTAACTGAATTTTAGAACCCTTCTACATTTATTTCGATAATTTCTGCTACTAATCACTGTAAGGACCATATTATGGAATCTCACCCCTTGAAAGTCTTCATTCACCCATTCTGGCCTTTATACCCAGGATTTGCTCACTCTTATATAAACAACATTAATCTATTTTTCTCTCTTAATTGAGAAATTGTTATTTTAGATAGTTCATCTCCCAGGCCTGTTCTTACACTTATCAAGGCTATCAGAACTTGTCAGAGATTTGGGATGCATGGCTGGGCTTAAAAAGGCCCTTGTGTTTATTAGCCTAGTAAATACTTATGAACCTATATCTACTTCTGTCCTACAACAGGCTACAAAATAACAAGATCAGTGCAGATGAGAGATTAGAAGCCTAGGAGGTAGTGGCTAGTGGATAATCTGGTTTATGCCGGAAGTACAGTAGGAAACAAAAGAAAACATTTATTGGCTGTTGTTTGTGATCATAGAGGACTAAGTAGCAGTATATAACAGTAGGCCACACACTTTGGCCAGTCCTGGGCACTGTAGCTGAGGTGGGGAAACAGAAAAGTATGTTAGAGTAACAGAGGCCATCATGTAGCAGTTTCTAAAAGATTAACAATACAGTGAGAGAAGCAGGAGATATCAGACAGCCAAATATTTAACAGGTAGAAGAAAAGAACATATAAAGGAGAGCTGACAATGAAATAACTCAGAAAGGTAGACACACTCATAGGAAGTAGACAACAGAAAACAATTGGTGGTTGAATAGTTGTCCAAGTGCTAAAAAATTTAAATAAAAGAGATAAGGCAGGTGGTGAATGATGTAGATAGGGTTGGGACACATAGATAAGCTGATCATGACTGGGGCACAGTTTTGTTTAGGAAAGTTTATGGTGGCAGAGGATCTATAGTAGCCCACTTGTCTTTGATGCCTAAAGGTGATAGGCAATGTAACAGAGAATGACATTCTAATGTGGGCCCTCCATGAGCATGGTCTGTAGATGCTCTGGCATGAGAGATTTGACTGTACCTTCCGTCTCCATGCCTGATTAGACATTATAAAGGACATTGTCACTGTCTGTGGCCAAAATCAGACCTGCAGGCAGATCCATAATAAGGATCACTGTTAGGATTACACAGGTACATAACAAAGGTACTAAATGGACAGAAATAAAAGAAAGAAAAAATAAGAAGCTCAAATGTTCAGAGTATGAAGTAATGGCCAGAGAGGTTGAAGCAAAGTTAAGGAAAGCTCCTAATTGGAAAACCCCAGGCCCAGATGCAGTACCCAACTTCTGGCTAAAAGTATTAACATATTTACATGAAGATTTAGCCATGAGTAAGAACTATTTATATGTGTGCCTTGAACAGATGTCAACCTGGTTAACAACAGGAAAAACAATACTCCTTCTTAAGAGTGAACCTGCAAGTTACTCTAAAAATTATAGACCAATAACTTGTCTTTCAATGACGAATAAAATATACATTGGAATTGAGGCCAGTAGAGTTTATAGTCATTTAGAAGAAAACTCAATCATGGCAATAGAACAAAAGGGTAACAAAAGAAAGTCCTATGTAACAAAGGAACCTTTTTTTGTTAAAGAAAGTCATAATGGAGAACTGTAGAAAGGGGAAGAATCTAAGTATGGCATGGATAGACTACAAAGAAGCATTTGACAGTATCACATATTCATGAATAAAGGTGTGCTTAAAAATGTATAAGATGTACCCTACACTGATTGATTGCATTACAGTGACCATGAAACAGTGGCAAACCACTTTGCAGTTAAGCCATGATAAAGGACAGATTTTTATTCCAGGGATAAAAATTCAAAGGGGGATATTCCAGGGTGACTCTGTCGCCGCTGCTCTTTTCCCTTGTCCTTAACCTCTTACGCTGTTTACTTAACATATAACATAATGGTTATAATTTTGCTCCCAGAAAACAACAAAGTGTAAAGACTTCTAATTTCTTTTTGTGGATGATTTAAAACTGTATAGCTCATCAGGTAAGGGACTAAAAGCACAGCTACAACTGGTCGATACTTTTTCAGCTGATATAAGAATGTCATTTGGTCTTGATAAATGTGCAAAAGCAACCTTTAGACCTGGAAATCTGCAGCACCAGGAAAGCATAAGTCTTGACCAGGAATGTGATATAGAAGAACTTGAGCAAGAGGGAGTGTATGACTATTTGGGAACTGATGAAGGGTCAACAATAAAACATGAACAAATGTAAATCAAATTTAGTAAGAAATAGTTTAAAAGACTAAAATTAATTTTGAAAACAGCATTGATGTCTAGGAACAAAGTCCAAGATATAAACCAATTTGCTCTTCCTGTTATATCTTACAGTTTTGGAGTGACTGACTGGCCCCATAGGTGTTGGATCAGTTGGACAGGAAAACAAGAAGGATGCTTCATGCTCATCTAATTATTTATAAAAATCAGTGCATACCAAAATTATATATTCCCTGTTCTGAAGGAGGTATGGGCCTCCTTGAACTTGATTACATATATAGATTGGCAATTGTAGGACTGAATACGTATCTGTTGGCCTGACAAGACCCAGTCATAGTGAAAGTTTTAAAACATGTGGAAAATAAGTCTAAGATGACTTCCCTCCTTAATTCAGCAGAAGCATATTGGAATGGAAATCAAACCAGAATAAAAATCAAGCAGCAACTGAATGTGTGAAAAACAAAAGATGAATCAGATGAGAAGGTAAGAAATGTGGAAAATGCATAAATATAGTTGCAAGCATAAAGAACTATTGGAACAACCTCATGTTGATCAGGATCGAACACAGGAATGGTTAAGGAGAGGTGAGTTTAAACCAAAAGACGAAAGGTTAATATTGGTATCCCAGGATAGTGGCGTACATACATGTTGGTTTACAAAGTCCATTGAACATGTAGTGAAAGAGACAAATGCAGGTTTTATAAAAGAGAACTGGAAACCTTGTTGCTGGTTGTGATATAATAATGGCAGAAGGACTGTATTCTGAAAGGTATAATAATGTAGCAAGACTGTTGTATTGGGGATTGTGCAAACATTATTGTATTGAAGTAACTGAAAAACATTTGAAACATGAGCCACAAAGTATTACAGAGAATGATGAAGTTTATATCACATGCAATCACCCATTATCAACATTTCAAAAAATAGATGCAAGGAAAGCAGATATAGAATTCCATGAAAAGAAGATAAAAGTAGCACTGATGACTGAAATTGCTAAACCCATTGACTACAGTGTCTTACATACAGAGAGATACAAAGTCATAAAATACCATGATTTGCAGGCAGAAATGCAGGCAATGTGGAAGAAGGATACTCAGACAGTTCCAGCAGTAGTAGAAGCAACAGGTCTTATAAAAAAGAATTTGCAATAATACTTTGATATGTTACCGATATATGTAACTCCGTATGAATTGCAGAAAGATTTATTACTGAGCACATTGCAGGTGCTGCAAATGGCACTTTTGGCTAAATTCAGATTTAAACAATACTAATTTCATGAAATTTAATCATATTTTGACTTAGGAATGGGTCCATGCCTGTCATGGTATTAGAAACCCCCCGAAAAAATTTGAAAAAAAAATGTGCACCATAAGTAAGCTTGACTTGGCACAAGAGTGGAAAACCACAGGTAGGAGGTCTGCTGACAGAGTTACCATTGATATTCACAGAATAGATAAAAAAATAAATCAAACTGCAACTTACTGAATATAACTACTCAAATGTCAAGCAATCAAAAATAAAAACAAAATAAAATAAAATGTTTTATTGCATGGAGGCAAACCCCACCCCACACACTCCTCCACAACCCCTGATAGTTATACATACCAACTCTGAGATTGCACTAAAATGGAAAGGGCCACATTTCCTATTCCAGGAATAAGATATGTGCAGCTTGAGTTAGAATTATAAAGTGCATCATTACAAGGAAATATGCCATGAGAAGCACCTACAGTGAGAACGGGTGCAGTAGATGGAGGAACCATGGCCATGACAGGCAGGCAGCCAGACATATGGCAGCAATGGACACTGTAGGGCATTAGCAATAGAATGCAGGATGAATATAATAGTGTGGCAGGAAAACACATGACCAGATGCAGATCAGTGTGTTCAGAAACAAAGCAATGGGCTGTCATGAATAGACCTGGGCAAACAGGAGTGGGGTTTTATCTGTAAGACTGACAAGGGTTTGCTGCTCTTAGAGTGTCAAAACAGAGCTCAAATGTGCTGCCGAAGGTATTGCTCTCCCAATCAGTATCCTAATTAACAGATTCTTAAAAGAGTCATATGTACCCAAACTTTGGTGTTCAGCCTACATTCTGCCTCTTCACAAAGGAGGCAAAAACACCAATATTTCCATTTTCCACCCCATTGCCCTACTCTTTCCAATATCAAAAATTCTAGAAAAATGTGTCCACCACCAACTTATGCCTTTCTTAACTCAGAATCACCTTCTAACACCCACCCAACACTGCTTACGCCCTGGCCACAGCACCATAACTGCCTTACTATCCTTCCTAGAAACTGACAATCGAGCCCGAGATTCTGGACTACTAGTATCCACAGTACTGCTAGATCTTTCTAAAGCTTTCGATACCATCTCCCATAAACACCTTCTCTTTCATCTCGCCAACCTTAATCTCTCCCCTACTACTCTATCCTGGTTCTCCAGTTACCTGTCCGACAGATCTCAAGCTGTCAGATGGAAGAACTCTACCTCCTCCTTCTTGCCAACACCCACCGGCGTTCCCCAGGGGTCCATCCTTGGACCCACGCTTTTCAACATCTTCATTAATAACCTTCACACTGTCATCCCTGATACAACAGTTATCCAATACGCTAATGACTCTACCTTAGTCTGTGCCACCTCTAACCTTCCTGAACTACTGACTAAAACACAAATAGCATTTTCCACTGCAGAGAGCTGGATGCACCAAAACCATCTCTCCCTCAACTCTAATAAATCTAAAATACTACTTTTCCCTCCTACCAGGGCTTTCTCTTTTGACAAAAATGCTTTCAAAGTCCTAAGCCAAACCATCACTGCTATAGAAGTAGTCCCTTCTGCAAAACTTCTCGGCATAGACGAACACCTTAAATTCGATATCCACATACAACAAAACAAAGAAAACCCACCAAAAGTTAGGTATGCTCTATAGGAATAACCACTTTTTCTCCAACTCCTCTAGGCATAGCTTGGCAACTACCTACCTTCTACCTTTGTTAATATATGGAGCCCCTCTTCTAACTAATCTGTCTTCTTCCAACACCTCAAAACTCAAAATTTGCTATAATAAGATCTCTAAATTTGCCACTAAATCCAAAACCTCAACTCACCACTGCCTTACCCTACAATCTCTGAACTGGCTAGAACTCTCTAACCACCTAGACTATCTCCAACTAACCACCGCTCACAAATTAATATTCTACCCAGATAAATGCCCAGCCTTAACAAACATCCTTCTCCCATACATCCCAAATAGATCTCTGAGATCTGAACATCAAAACTTAATCTCTACCCGCAAACCCAAATGTCCCGCTGGCCAGATTCTACTCTCTTTCTCTCTAGGTAAGAAATAGAACTCTCTCCCTCCTTCACTTAGGACTATACCTAACTCAGAATCCTTCAAGACCCAACTTTTCCTATACCTGTCAGCCAAATGGAAATGTTCCTGCTTTCACCCTACGTAAATTCTAGGGACTTTCCCAACTGAGCTCTCTATACTCCTTGCTCCACTCTATCTTCAAGCTTTTATTTCTATTCTCCCAAAATAGACTTAGCTGACTTTCACAGATTAAGCAATTTCTCACTTGACTCCAAGTATGTAAATATTGTAAACATCAGTATTGCCATTGTCAAAAAAAAAGAAAAACTCAAGAAACCTCAGATTCTTCAGACAGTTGAATCATGTTGCACTGAATTGAAATACCTTTAAACTATGTTCTCTATTATCTGTTAACTGTGTCGTATGATGCACATTTTATGCATTTGCATTTCCTGACTGTATGAATTTTATACATGTATTTTACCTTTAACATAATGTAACCTTTATTGTATTGTATTGCTTATGGAGCTTTTCTCCCCGGGCCTCCACTGAAAATGGGCACTTTATGGCCCAGTGGACTTCCCCGGTAATCAAACTGAAAATAAATAAATAAATAAAGAGCTGTATAAAAGTATACACAATAGGCACAAAACTTAAATAAATGCTGTCTCTCAGATTCCTGATAAGGATAAATATTCTGTTTATGTGAACATCCACTATATACAAATGCCACGTTTTATGGTAGAATTCAAACCACATGGATCTCTGGATGTGGATTGTCATAAAGTTGAACCCACTCATTCACTGTCTGTGCTAAAATTTATTTATTCATGGTGTTGTTATCAGGCACACAAGCCTTTTTCAATTATACCCCACCAACTTATACTTGTCCTGGGTAGTACCTATACCAATTTGTTTATATGCAGGAGCAAGAAGCATGTCCAGCCATGAAGACATGTGCCTTTCTTCATTTGCGTATTAGATATATGCACATGAAGAAGAATTGAAAAAATGTACTATAAATTAATTATTTTTCTTTTGTCTCTGCATTTGTGTGATTGTGGTGATAGTATATACAAGTTATAGGACTGTGGAGGCAGAGCAGTGCAGGTAGGTGTTTTAGATTTGCTTTTGTTTTTATTTTATTTGTTTTGGCAGAACTGAATGATGAGTAATATTTGAAAATGCAAGTATATTGTTAACATTTGCAGTCATTTGAGTCTTAGAGAGATTTTTTAGGGAATTGGTGATAAAATTCTATGGTGTCATGCTTCAATAAACATCATTTATCAGTAGTATTATACTTCTATATGCAATACCCGCGGTAGTGGTGCTGCGGTAGCATTGTCGCCTCACAGCAAGATGTTGTCGCGTTCGATTCTCAACTAGAGCGTCTTCTGTATGGAGGCATGTGTGAATGGGCATGCCTTCGTCGAAGGTTGTGCGTCAGGGCTGGTAACTCGGCACGTAAAAATCCCCTACCAAACATTAGCATACCGGAGTTCCGCTGTGGCGACCCCTAACCGGGATAAGCCGAAAGACACAACAACATTATACTTCTGTATGCACATGTGTGTGTGTGTGTGTGTGTGTGTGTGTGTGTGTGTGTGTG
Source organism: Protopterus annectens (assembly GCF_019279795.1). Lineage (NCBI taxonomy): Eukaryota > Metazoa > Chordata > Ceratodontiformes > Protopteridae > Protopterus > Protopterus annectens. The sequence goes on along the minus strand of NC_056737.1, from coordinate 1,313,571,050 downwards.
TGTGTGTGTGTGTGTGTGTGTGTGTGTGTGTGTGTGTGTGTGTATGTGTGTGTGTGTGTGTGTGTGTGTGTGTGTGTGTGTGTGTGTGTGTGTGTGTGTGTGTGTGTGTGTGTGTGTGTGTGTGTGTGTGTGTGTGTGTGTGTGTGTGTGTGTGTGTGTGTGTATGGGTACTTGTTTGTGTGTGTGTGTGTGTGTGTGTGTGTGTGTGTGTGTGTGTGTGTGTGTGTGTGTGTGTGTGTGTGTGTGTGTTTGTGTGTGTGTTTGTATGGGACTATTCTAAGTTGTTAACAAGGTAAAAGAAATCACAAGACAAGCAGCAGGAGTGTCATCATGATGGAAAACTGCGATCATTGAAGTGACAGAGTGATTAACCCTTGTCAGTAATGCTCACGGTTACAATTATTATTGCCAGATAACTTAAAGAAAGCAGGGAGTATCCTGAGTTTACTCCATGTCATAATGGCCAAAAGCCATAACAGAAAACAACAGATCATGAAGGCTTTTTCATAAACAGTGAATATGTCTTCTTTATGGTGAAGTGTTTAACTGCATTCTACATGCAGTTTGTAAGCACTTCATTTATATACATCCTTAAATTAAGTGCACTGTCTCTTTTGTGACCTTTTGTCTTCAGTCTTATAAAAAGAGCCACAAGGACTGGGATATATGTCACTTTATATCACTCTCTACGAGTAATCATCACTGTGTTTCCTGGTCTATAGTTACAAGTTATCGCATGATACAGCGACCTTTTACTTCACATTTACATGTTTGCAATGTAAACTTGCCATCCTCATCAATGAATTAGTACTATATAATGCATCTGCCCCCAAAGGTAATGGTACTGTCATACTTACAAGACCAAAATATTAAAAAAAGTAAAGGCATTTTTCATATTGTTGGCTGTTTATTTTAGAATCCCTTCCATCAGACCTTAGAGAGCTATCTGATCTCTTTTAATGATAAATGAATACATCCTAACCAGTATGTATTTGTTTTAGAGACAATGGCCAAACACTACATCATTTCCCAACTCCCTTGCTTGACACCTTATCACATCTATTCATTAAAGGTAACACATTCCCCCGGATTCACTATCCTTCTGTGCAGGACTAGCTTAGTCCTGCATGGAAGCGGCCATTTAAGAGCAGGACAGCAGCACAACATGCATATTAATGAAGGCGCGCTGCTTGAGCTCCTAAACTTACATGGAGCATGTATGAGTGCAGGGGGCATGTCTGAGAGCAGAGCTCTCAGAATATACATGCCCCTGCAATGAAGAACAGCAAACTATGAGTAAGAATGAGCAAGACTGATCATAGATATTTGCATAGCCCCAGCAACATCCCCCCACGTTTACAAGAGCAATAGTTAAACATAAAATACAAGGAATATTTTTTTATGACACAGATTATATTTAACCATAGGTGCAAGGGTTTCCCCATCACTTAGCTGTGGTTAATGCAGCTTAAATAGCACAAGAGGATAAAAAGCAAGATATATTCAACTGAAGCAATACAGCAATAGTGTAGTGGGCAGACCATTTGCCTTATGAGCAGTCATTCCTGGTTTGAGTCCCACTCCAGTACAATCCATTTTCCATGTCATATCACTGTATGATCAATTTATTTTGTTGCATAACCTACGATAACATATATTTACAACATTTATATATTTATAACATATATTTGTGAACTGGAGTATTGCATTAAACGCAGATGTGAGGTGCCATTATCATAATGTTGCAAAGTCCACAGATAATCACAAGTGTCCCATATAGTATATGTACACAGGAATCAGAGATACAAATGGAAGGTAAAATGTGTAATGAATGATAACTCCATAGAGTTTCCAAATCCACCACCTTCCCAAGAACCATTAGACATTACTGTCTAAATTAGTCCGGTGGTAAGTGGGAGTAAGCACTAGTAAGCAAGTGTAAGCACTATTAAGCAGTAGTAAGCAGGAGTAAGCATATTTAAGCACTAGTAAGTGGGTTTAAGCCGGTTTGCATAGGGGTAAGCAATGTGAACACGGGTTAAGCAATATTAAAGCTAACTCTCTGTAAGCATATTTCACCGAAGGTTAGCATAGCTTACCCTTGCGCAAACCTGTGTAAACCCGCTTACAATTGCTTAAAAGTGCCTTAATCACTCTGTATGCAACAGCCGCTATTTTGGCCAGAAACAAAATAAACAGCTTTTGCAGACCTTGAATCCAGGACCCTGTACACTATAGTTACAGTAGTTAACCACTAAGCCATCACAGCAGTACTTAAGACTGAAGTATCACCAAACAGATCCTCACTATAGGAAAATCAAACTGAACATGTGAAAGGAATCTATATACAGTTTTATGATGTATAACCTACTACATAACATAAATATTTGAACTGGAGTACTGCATTAAGCCCAGATGTGAGGTGTCATTGTAATAAGTTGTTGAAATCCCCTAATAAACACAAGGACCCCATACAGTGTACATACACATGAATCATGGATACCAAACACATATATAACAAGTAATGAATAATAAATCAATGCCAAAAAGCAAATAGTATGCAAATTAAAAATTAAGCAATGCTAAACATTGCACAGCCCAGCTTACTAGATGTAAGCAATGTGTAGGCCAGCTAACTCAATTTGCCCATTGTTATACCTCTTAATGCCAACTTTAGGTAAGCAGATTTGCCCATAGCTTAGCCTTTTCAAAACTGTCCAATCATGGCAAAGTGCAGGAAATCAGCCCTAATTAAGCCCAACAGGCAGGAATACAGCTCATAACTGGTTGTAGCTTTCCCTTGTAGGCACTATGTCTGGAATGGGAGAAGGTGTGCACTTACGGACGCAGCGCTGGGGCATCCAGGAATCCAGAGTCATGACAGGACTCCTTGTGAAAGATCATGACCAGAGACTGCTGCTGGGCCAGTACCAGGCTTCCCAATACAAGGCAGAAGCCTGGGACCGTCTCTCCCATGACCTCACTAGTGCCACTGGCATACCCCGAACTGGTGAGCAGGTCAGGCAACACTATGCTGACCTGAAGCGGCAAAAGGGGGATCTCTTAGATCAGTAGATCCAAGAGGCTAGGAGGATAGGGGAGGTCCCAGCCATGTGTAAGTATCAGTCCACTACCTGTTTAATAATTGCCATCTCATATATATTATGGATAGGTATGGCTAAATATTCCTTTTATGCCCTTCACAGTGGCAAGTGAGCGGGCTATGAACCAGGAGGCCCATGGATGTCGCTTGGAGCGGTTGTGATGCGAGGCAGGTTAGTAATACTCTTGCATGTCCTGGTTCACCTGCATGTGGCAAGACATGTCTAGAGTCTGTGCAAAAGGAAATGGACAGGTATGTGCATAACATCAACCTGGAATCTGGGAATATGTGTAGAAACAGTTAGTGTTAACAAACAATTTCTCCACAGGTATACCAGGTAAGAGGTGTATACTGCAGGTAAAACCAGTTCATGTATATAGTTGTCGACAGCCATACCACCGTCCAAAGTAAGGTAATAGGGTAGTGTACTAATATTTGTAAGGTACAGATAACAGCACTGACAAGGAAAGTAATGCAAACTACAGGAATATACTAGTTGTTAATTGACATCTTTCTCTCCCCTCACCATATCTGCAACAATAAACTAAATACCCAACTCAATTGGTATGTGCTGACTTAACTCTAATGTTGGGACATATGTCCTACTGTTCGATAATTATTTAAATCTGTTTCTATGCATGTGCTATGTTGAAATACTACCACATTGGTGGCATGGTGCCATCAATGTACCTGCATACTGCTGTAATTACCACTGTGGCCCCATATATGCATTTGTTCTGTTTGCTATGCAACAGTTCCATATCTGGCGTCTGGTTTAATGGTAATATCTATGCATGCTGTTATACCTAATTCTGGAATGTGTTGACTATTACTAACCCACATATGCTGATAAAACATAAACACCATAGCATGTATGGGAATGCGGGTCCCAGTGGACCCACCTGTCCCACCTCATCTGGCCATGGCACCGAGCACCAGTATGTCTGGGGCCCAACCTGGGACCTCCCTGTCCATTGGTCCTGCACCACCTTTGGGTGGAACCACCTCAGGGGATGAGGCTCACCCTCACCAGAAGTGGGCACAGACAGAAACCTGTCACCAGGTCCGGGTCTTGGTGCATAGCTAGCTCAACATGGAATTTGCAGATCTGCTACACCAGCTTGAGAGCCGTGTGTCAGGACTAGAGGGTCAGCCTGGCTTTCTGACTCAGTCCCCAGCACAGCCACCTTCCGGGCTGTGAAGGTGCAGTGGTGACTGCCCATGGGTATGGACTTCAGTCCCACTATTTCCACTAGAGGGCTCATGGGCTTTCGATTTCTAACACCCCTTCGCATCAAGGTATTTACCCCCCACATGTGTCAAATACCTCCCCTGTATGCATTTTGTTTGTCTTGTCTGTTATCCTACCCAACCTACATCCCCAAATATACCTACTTTCCCGCCCCAACATCCCAATCTCACCTGAAAAAAAAGGGCAATCTTTTCCCAGAACAAAAATCTCGCCCCATACATAGCTGACCATTTTGCACACATGTTCATTGGACACATGTAATCTGGTCTAATTGGCTTAACAACATATTATTGTTGTTCTCACCCTTCTCTCAGGGGTATAAGTGTCCAAATCTATCTCCAAATTCAGTGTATATGCACAGCTGCTGCTGTAGAAGAAATGGGCAGCTATAGACCTTCCCTACACCCTTCCTGCACATCCCTAGCTATTTTCCCTGCTGTCTTTCCCTCTTTGTGCCCCTTTTTCACCACTTTCCTATCAACTTTTTTTCTTATCTTTTAAAGAAATTAGTGCGGGGGTAAACGGGAGTAAGCACATTTAAGCAGCAGAAAGTGGGTTAAAGCCTGTTTGTGCAGGGGTAAGCAATGCCTACACAGGTTAAGCAATTTAGAAGCTAACTGTGTATAAGAAACTGTAACCGGACGTTAGCAGTGCTTACCTCTGTGCAAACCTGCTTACAACTGCTTAAAAGTACCTTAAACACTCTGTATTCAATGGCCCTTGTTCTTCCCAGCAACAAAATA